>NC_057936.1:65134804-65227304 GCF_018555375.3 Anguilla rostrata
AGGGAGGAGAGGCGGGAGGGGGCACAGACAGGACGGGGGGGTGGGTCACAGAGGGACAGAGGGGCGGGCAGGACGGGAGGTGTGGGACGACAGGGCGGGGCAGTGGGGCAGTTTTCGGGGCGGACTCACGGGTGCACTGGGCGGGGGCATCGCTGCGGGGTTGGTACCCCTCCCGGCAGGTGCAGTTGAAGGTGCCGGGGTGGTTCACACACACCTGCTGGCAGCCGCCGCTGGTGAAGTCGGCGCATTCGTCCACGTCTGGGAGAGGGCCAAGGGGAAAGACCATCAGAACCCCGTTCTCCTCTCTTTCACTCCTCCCCAGTTCCTCTTCCTCTACCTCTCCCTCCGCGTCTTACAGTCTGTCTGCTCTGGGTTTTCCTCATGGAAAACAACAGGCCCTGCATGTTTTCTCATGACATCATTTCCTGTCTCTCTGTCACAGTTCCCCTCTCCAGCCACGTCCTTCTGCCTGCTGGAACCTCAGGCGTCCGAGACACAGACTCGTTTGCACGGGACGGGGTGATTAATGACACCTCCATCGCCCTCTTCAACATCTTTTCCCCTCCTCTATCTCTCCTTCCCCCCCCCCCGCTCCCTCTCTCACCCAGACAGCTCCTCTGGTCCTCGCCCAGCTCCCAGCCTGCCTTGCAGCTGCAGTGGACACGCCCCTCGGAACGCACGGCGCACGCGTGCGCACAGCCTCCGTTCCGCAGGTCACATGACGTGACGTCTGGCGGGGGGGGGGGGGGTGCAACAGGAAGGGGATAAAAAGAGAGAGGGTCTCACTGTAGGAACTAACAGGGCGAGGTTTCACGACAGACACACACACAATTAGTGAAACGAATGGAATTCCACAGTAACGTAAGAACGATTAGCTAAATAGAGGGAAGATAAGCAGATAGAGATGGATATAGGACACACGTACGCACACACTCACACACACACGTATGCGCACACACGCACACACACACACGTATGCGCACACACGCACACACACACGTATGCACACACACGTATGCGCACACACGCACACACACACGCGTATGCGCACACACGCACACACACACACGTATGCGCACACACGCACACACACACACACGTATGCACACACATACACACACGCTCACACGTACGCACACACACACACACAGGTATGAGGGGGACATACTGACGCAGGTGGTTTGGTCCAGGTCCAGGAGCAGAGGGTGGGGGCAGTGACAGATGTGCCCCCCAGGGGTGTTAGTGCAGCCATGGGAACAGCCCCCCCGCTGCAACTTACACTCATCAATATCTGGGGGGGGGGGGGGGCACAATAATGAGACCAACAGGAGACAACCGCAACGAAGACGCATCAACAACAAACAGACCAAAGAAAGTACTCCAGCCTAAAGTACACAAACCAAAACCAGTGTGCTGCTGGCTGAGATCTGAATCCAGAGGATGTAATGTGACATGTATGTTTGTCACGGCTGTTTGATGTGTTATGTACATCTATGAAACGTGTCATATGTGTACCTGTATGTTTAATCTGTGTGTAATCTCTTGAACGGAACTGCCTAAGGACGCAAAATGAATTCCAGTGCAAACTGACAATAAAATGGTATCGTATCTTGTCGTATCACATTTCAACCGACAGCAAGACCAGACGCAGCGGAGCTGGGTGGTATATGTCGGTGTGACGCACTGCAGGACTGACAAGCAGCAACCGACACGGGTGCAGTACTGACCCACGCAGCTGTGACCGTCGATGTGCAGCTGGTAACCAGGGAGACAGGAGCAGAAGAAGGAGCCGCGCGTGTTGGTGCAGTTCTGCTCGCACGTCCCATTCTGAGACAAGCACTCGTTCACATCTGGGGGGGGGGGGGGGCAAGGGAACCCGTGTGACTGGAGTGACCTTCATTTTAGGACCCCCATGTCGGACCCCTGAGGTGAGGAACGCCTTTTTCGGGATGGTGATGAGGACGGCGTTTGGGGATTCTTGCTCGGATAAACATGCTGGCTATCAGGGCTGGAATCCGTTATTCAGCACCCAATGTTTCTATGGAAATTAAATCAAGCGTAACACGATGCACATATAACACTCTTTCTCCAGGCCTTCCCTGCAGGCGCTCTCAGGTGAGATGTGTTTGTGGCGGGACTCGATCTGGTTCGAATCAGACGGCTGACCTGGCAAAAACTGCCGTTTCCGTAAAACGGTAAAACACGCACACACTTTAAAACGCACACGATGTAAAAGCTTGGCCTAAGTGTAACTATAAAAAAAGCGTACCATTCGTGGAGCGGTGGCGCCCCCTACCTGTGCAGTTGTGTCGGTCCAGAGAGAGCTGGTACCCGGGCTGGCACAGGCACCGGTAGCCCCCGAGCTGGTTGCCGCAGCCCTGCTGGCAGTCCCCGTTGTTCAGGGCGCACTCGTCCACGTCTGCGGCCACGCCCACCGGGCCCGCCCACCGGGCAGAAAGCAGTGGAGACGATGAGCACCACACCTCCGCAGTCAGCTGTCACTCAAGAGCTATCACCCAATCACGGACGAGCAAAGACCTACTATATCACTGACTAGAGAAGATCTGTCGGTGAACAGATAGGACCAAAAGACTGAACACATAGGGTCTCTGCATAGACTCAGTAAACCTGCTGTGTTATTTGCAGGGGAGTTTTTTTTCTCACCACCATTTGAATTTTAGGACAGGACTTACAGGTTCTGTGGGAGGACGGGTTGGGGCAGGGCTACAGGTTCTGTGGGAGGACGGGTTGGGGCAGGGCTACAGGTTCTGTGGGAGGACGGGTTGGGGCAGGGCTACAGGTTCTGCGGGAGAGAAGCTTCCAGAACTCACTCACCGAAGCAGGAGTAGCCGTCTCCGCTGTAGCCCTGGTAGCACTGGCAGAAGTAGGAGCCCACGACGTTCCCGCAGCGAGCGTTGGGGTCGCAGCCATGACGACCGGAGGCACACTCGTTCTCATCTGGGGAGAGACGCTGGTTTAAATGATCGCTAAAGCCCCACCACCAACCTTCCCGTGCCCAGCAGATGTTAAGGACAATCTTTGAAATATTAGGGCGATCAATGTGAAGCCCTCCACCTCCATTCCCCTCACAGTGAACCCCTGTAACTCTCAGAGCAAACCCCATCTGAGCGTTAGAGTGAACTCCTCTAACCCTCAGAGTGAACCCCTCTAACCCTCAGCCTGAACCCCGGGAACCATCAGACTGAACCCCTGTAACCCTCAGAGTGAATTCCGGTAACCCTCAGACTGAACCCCAGTAACCCTCAGACTGAACCCTGGTAACCCTCAGACTGAACCCCCGTACCCCTCAGAGTGAACCCCCATACCCCTCAGACTGAACCCCTGTACCCCTCACACTGAACCCCGGTAACTCTCAGACTGAACCCCGGTAACCCTCAGACTGAACCCCTCCGAACCTCAGACTGAACCGTACAGACCTTCGCAGTGGGTGCCATTTCCTCTGTAGCCCAGCTCACAGACGCACTTGTAGCTCCCCAGAGTGTTCTCACACACACCCTGACCAGCACACACATCCGGGCTCTCCTTGCACTCGTCTACATCTACAGACAGAGACAGAAAGAAGAAGGGAGAGAGAGAGAGAGAGAGAGAGAGAGAGAGAGAGAGAGAGAGAGAGAGAGAGAGTAAAGACATCATTGCAAGAAGAAAGGAAACAGAAATAACACAAGACATTTTCTCAGAGATATAAAACTGTGTACAATAGAGTTTGTATGTGTTACTTGTCTCCCTAGTTTTGGTACAATGATAATTGGAAACCCATCCAGCCGCTGCAATATACGCGAAACCTTTTAATCAGGGTTCGTCTAAGTGCGTTAGGCACATACGTGTTGGAAAAGGTGTGCGTAAAAACTGTGTTCAGTTCAGCTTAGACACTGCGCTCAATTACACCTTTTCTCACAGCCTAGTAAAACGGTGTAACAAGGAAACGGAGAGAACGCAGTACCTTGACACACTCTGTAATCTGGACACACAGGACCTGAGAGGAGGAGGAGGAGGAGGAGGAGGAGAGGAGAGGAGAGAAGAAAGGAGAGAGGGAAAAGTGGAAAGGAGGATGAAGAGGAGAGAAGGGAAAAGAGAAAGAGGAAAAAAGCAGAGGGCAGGATGCACGGGCACAGCGTACGGGGGGGGAGAGAAAGCAACGCAAAGTGGGGTTAGCGCTTAGCATGGCCGCCGCGCTGAGCGCGTTCCGACAGAGAGCCTGCAGAATGACATCACAAACAGGCCGACGAGCCGAGCAGGAGAGAGCAAACGCAACCGCAGGGGTCTGCTGTCGCAGGGGGCAAGAGAGCGAAGCATGGCGGACAGGTCACGTGACTGCCAAAAGGGTCATGTGACTGCCACTATCAAGCACTGACGCAAAAGCAGAGGATGTCACGAAAGACGCAGAGAAATAAATGTACAGAACAAGCGATGAAGTTTATGAGCACAAGAGAGAGAATGAAGGAAGTCTGAACCTGCCCACACAAACAAAACACAGGTCCATCCCTACACACACATGCACACACACACACACACACACACACACACACACTCATTGCCTAATTGCAGTGAGAGAGACAGACAAACAGACAGACAGAGAGACAGAGAGAGACAGACAGACAGACAGACAGACAGAGGCAGAGAGACAGAGAGACAGACAGACAGGACAGAGAGAGAGACAGAGGCAGAGAGACAGGGGCAGACTCACCCACACACGCCGGTGTCTGCGCTCTGAACCCAGGCTGGCACTGGCAGATGAAGCTCCCGGGGTTGTTGACACAGACGTTCCCAAACTCCCGACGGCACTGCTCCTCAAAGCTGCACTCGTCCACATCTTATACACACAGCAAAGAGTCCCTGAAGAGTGCACACACACACGCACGCACGCACACACACACGCACTCACACACACACACACACACACGCACACACGCACGCACTCACACACTCACACACACGCACGCACACGCACGCACACCCAAACATGTGCTGGAGCATTCTCCTCAGTCACTTAGGCAAACCCACAGTCCCACAGACAGGGTGAGCGCTGGTCCAGCTGAACACCGCAGCGCCTCGGACCAGCCGAGTCCACACGCTGCACCACCGCAGCGCGCAGGAGTGCCAGCTCCGAGCGCCCCCACGTCACACCACACGCCCACACCCGCACACCCAGCCACCCACACAGCACCAGCCACAGCACACAACGCACGCAGACAGCGACGCACGCAGAGACGTCCGCACTCGAGCCACGCACACACACACACGCCCGGAGGCCAGTCACTGCAGCCAGCGCGCACTCGTCCACATCTGTAACACACACACACACACGCGCACGCACGCACGCACGCACGCACAACACAGCACACGACAAGCAGTAACCACACCACACACACACCCCCGGCATCTTACGACGCACGTCCACGCAGCACACGACCACGCACAGCCACACCGCACGCGACGCCTGCGCTCAACGCACCGCACCCACACACACCACCACACACGCACCACACAGCCACACACCACACCACACACACGACGCATCACGCACACACACACACACACACACACACACGCGCACAGCACACCACACACACACAGCACACGACACCACGCACACCACCACACACACATAATATGCAGTACATAAATACACAGAACACTCTGAAAAGTTTGAAGCATCAAAAGCGAAGCACACAGGACAGATTTTACTTCTGAAACAGGCGCAATATGGAGCATCAAGCACAGAAACTCTATTAAAACCAGCACACACTTCACCCATCAGTAGGACTGGGAGCGTTTCATTTTATAAGACATATCTTATCCCCGGTCTTATCCACACTTACTACTGAACACCCCATTCGCTCTGACCACAACACCAACACCCCACCGACCCTCCTCCCAACACCCCCCCACCCCCCCCCCCACTCACCCTGACAATCTCCGACAGGGCCCTTCAGGTAACCACGGTGACAGCTGCACGTGAAGGAGCCGGCCGTGTTCGTACAGTTGGCATGGAGACCGCAGGCGTTCCGCCCCTCCCCAGCACACTCGTCCACATCTGAGAGAAAGGGAGGAGAGACAGAAAGACAGAGAGAGAGAGAGAGAGAGAGAGCGTAAGTGGAAGGAAGGAGAGAAAGGTCAGAGAAAGAGAGGAGAACGACGCGACTCACCCTGGCACTCCGCCGCCCCCTGCTGTTTAAAGCCTGCAGGGCAGACGCACCTCTCCCCCTCTTTCGTCAGGCCTGCAGGGCAGCCACAGCCCGCCCCGCCCCCAAGCGCCACCTGGTCCCCCGGGCACAGAGGGGTCGGCACTGGGACCGGGGACACTGTGATGGAGGAGGGAGATGGAGATACAGGCCAGCGGGCTGAAAGAACAGAAGAGAGAAGAAGATAAAAGAGAGAACACTCTCTATCTCTCTCTCTCTCTATCCCTCTTTCTCCCTCTCTATCTCTCTCTCTGTCCATCTCTCTCTCTCTCTCTCTCAGTGGGTGTATGAGCTTATGAGTCAGTGTCAGCAAAGACCATTCACAGGCTAACCAACACCAGACAACACTATAGCTTTACAATTCATAATACATGAGATACAGACTAGTGTAAAAAAAAGTGCTCAAAAGCAACTATACAAACTCTTTGGTGATTTCATGATGGTTTAGATGTGGTATAATAAAATGAGAGACTAATCTCAACTTGGCAAGGCAAAAAAAGTATGGTGTTTGATGTTGAAGTGCAGCGTATCATTACTAACTTTTGAGCATCACAACATCTTAACCATGGCTTTCCTGTGGCACAAGTTAAACGGATGAAATTAAGTGCAGTTAATGTAAGTGGGGAAAAAAAGGTTTTCCTTTCCCCCGGACACACCTGTGGTTCCCTCATTCTGCGTGCTTTCAAGATTTCCGATGCCATTCTCAGTCACAAGGTTCTTTAAAGAAAAAGAAGAAGAAATTAAAATGTGATCGATTTAAAACCCTGAGGTTTTCAACACACACACACACACACACACAAATGGTTCAACGTCCCGTGCGGCTGTGGAGTTTACGGAAAGTGCCCCCCGGGCCCAGAAAAGGAGGCGCCATTGTGGGTCAGTGCACGTGTGGGGCACCCAGCACAACTAACGGGGAGAATGAGCGCCTTGCAGACGCAGCTGACTGCGGGCGGAGCCACTGACCTGCTCCTCCGTGCGTTCCCTCTCCTGGAACTTCAGGACCTCGTTGGAGCTGAGCGGGGGGGTCGGGGGGGTCGACGGGGCCTCTCCAGCCGCCCACGCAGCCAGCAGCACCAGGAGGGGTCCCCAAGGGGGGTACATATTCTGTCCATTTAAATATAACCACTGTGATCCCTGGGGGATGTCAAACAGCACTTCCAGAGCAAAGCAGTTCGAGCCAGCCCAGGTTTTCCTTGAAGCAGGTCAATGCACTCAGTGGAAACAATCTGTTGTGAGGTCTGCTAACCTGTTTAAGTCCTGAAAGGGCTCTAACTGCTGTGCATTGCAAGTGTCCGTTCAGTCTCTGTACCTACATAAGAATATTTGTGCTAGGCAAAATCTTAATTTGGGCAAAACGACTTGAACCGACAAGTTGTGCATAGACAGGTATTTTCGATTCTGTAGGTCACAATGCCAATGTTGAAGCATATTACGCCAGAGCAAGGAAAATGCAGTCATCTTTTACCAATATTTACAAATAAGTTATTTTATTGTAGGCTATTATTAATGTGCAACAATACCACCGCACGTAAAAACGCAACGTAAAAAACACTACGTTAAAAAAATTATTATTACGCATAAACCCTCTACGGCGCAGTGAAAACTTTCCCTTGCTTTCATGTATCCCGGTAACGTCACTCATTGTATACAGACGTGGCTCGCGATGGACCAAATACAGCGTTTAGAAAGTGTGTGCGCGTGCCTCACTTAAACACGCGCTTCTAGCTTCTACTTTGTCCGTCTGTGGACGTTTTTCCTCCTTGGCTGTGCTGAGGAGTAATGTTCCGACATTGTGTGGCCAGTTATCTGAAATGATGATCTGCATGACTTTACATAACATCTCGAAGACGTCAAAGAGAGGAGGGGAACTCACTGGTACTAGGGGAGCATGAAGCATTGTGGAAAAAATGACAGAAATATACGACAAAACAGTAAGCCTACCTGAAAAAATTAAGCAGAATCACTTCTGGCCGAGCGTTCTTCTTCTACAATCCCAAATTGGAGAGGCGTCTCAATTCTACACCTCCCCCGCAGCCCACTCCTCAAAGGGGTTGTTCAAAACAGATTGCACATCCTGTCTTGGAATAGTTTACTTCCCATTCTTAAAACCCCAAATGACCGTTGCGAGACGTGAACGCCGGACCGCTTACCGCAGTTAAAGCATCTCGCGGCAGCACGTTTGAATGTTCCTTGATCACAGGCTAGAACTTCCCCCGGAGGGCGGAGCAAATGGAGGGAGACAAGAAGAAGAACAGACATCAAACGCATTCCCGCAATGTCCTATACTGGAGTAATTGCTACTTTGTCCCAAACAACAATCCCGCGAGATAGAAACAGACCACGCACACGTTGAGGCGTTTAGAAAAATCGGATGCCCCGGACCCTGTCCCACTATGCGAGAACTGACTTCGGTGTTGTTTTTCGTCCCCTTCGGTCACCGGTGCAATTGCATATTGACTTTCCATAAACTGGGACGTTAAACGAAATAGGGGCTCCATTGCACGTCGAAAGAAACACAACTTAACTTTAGAAGTACATTTGCAATTCAAGAGTTTTCGTTGACTCGACGAATGTTTATTTGTTTCGCTCCAAAATAATTTATCTTCTCGTTGGGGGGTGAAGTCATGTTAACAACAGCCGAGCATGAACCGCCAACATCAATATTTACAGTAGATAGGGTTTTAATCAAGCGCGAGCGAGAGAACAGAGGCTCCGTTTCCTTTGTCCTTACGGTGGTTACATATTCTGATCACGTGGGTCATGTGCCCTGGATGCTGTCTATGAAATGCGGTTGAAAGTAAATAACAGAGTGACGTGAGACAGACCGGCAATGAAGTGGTGAAAGGAAAACTTCCACGTTGCCCGTGTTGCTGCGCGTAGCTTAGTCATGTTTTTTTTTTTTAAAATAAGTGTGGTTTCTGGTTAAAAGGCAAAACACGCAGTACAGTGTACCGTGTGTAGATAAATTCGTTTAGTCTAATGTGTTCGTTTGGGCAATCGACTGGTGGAAACAGCAACTAAACAATCATTGTGTTGTGTTAATACAAACGACTTAATCCTGTAAATAAGCACAGTAAATACGAACTATTACATGTTGGTGTTATACTAGAGGTTCAAAGCGATTCTCTAAGTTGGTAAGGTCGTAGTGAAGAAAAAAATGGCTGTACAGGGTCCTGGTTGTCCTGAACAAGGTATGGGTGCATTTTCTTGGTATGGAAAATGGCAGCGCCCCAATACTTCAGTAGGTTTTGTGCACTTTGTAATGCTGATCAAGAGGAGCGTAACTGATGAAGACAAAAGTTTGCCTTTTTAAAGTTTGAAAATCTAGGAAAAATATTTAAAAGTATTTTTTCAGTATGAAACTTCTTCTACTGGCCTTAATTAGTGTAATCAACATTTGAAATGAAAAAGGTTAATTTCATGTATTTGCAAACCCCCCCTGCATGTTTATATCACAGAGATACTGTTCGGGTCCATTTGACCCGACAGTGAAAGTGGAGGCTAAAAGGGGTCAGAAGTGTCAAATTTAGTCCATTTCTTTCTTTGCAGATGTGAGACATAAGATATTTCCTACTCCCTCCCACCGTATTTCACCCCAATCACACACACACACACACACACCCGCATGCACACACAGACACACACATACACATGTTTGTATTGCTATACTTGTGAGGACTTCCCATTGACTTACATTCATTCCGTAACCTCTAACCCTAACCCTAACCCCAACCAATACATGCCTAACCCTAAGTCCTAACCCTAAAACAGCCTCTTGAACTTGTGGGGACCAGCAAAAGGTCCCCACCTTGCGTAATTTTCCTCATCCTTCTATCCTTGTGGGGACATTTGGTTCTCACAAAGATATTAATACATGCCGATACACACTCACACACACACATTTCACCCCAATCTAACACACACAAATACACACATACATACAAACACTCTTTCTCCTTATTATCCATTATCCCTACCTCACCTGTAAAGTGATATGCCGAACTGTTGGTGATCAAGTATAGGGCCCTTCAATTGTCCAAGTTCGTCTTCACAGACACCACAGCCCTAGTGTCTCATGAGCACTCTCCATAAAAATGCCGAAATCAGCACCAGAGAGGACCAGAAACCAAGCATGATCCTAGATTACAATGCCACCGAAGGGGGGGTGGAACAACTTGGACAAAGTAACGGGGTCCTACAGCACCAAGCGAATGACTGTGCGCTGGCCTTTAGGCATCTTTTATAACATAATTGATGTATCGGCCTACAATACGTTCATCATCTGGATGGAGATTTTTCCTGAGTGGAACGTGTCAAAGCTGTACAAGAGGCGCATCTTCCACGAGAAGCTGGGGAAGGCACTCGTGGTACCGCATATACAACGGAGGCAGCACAAGGACCCCAGCCACTGCAGCCACAGTGAGGGAGATCCAGGAGAGGGCTGCACCTAGTACACCAATGCCTGAGGTAAGTGTGTGTGTGTGTGTGTGTGTGCGTGTCAGGGGATCGGGTTCAGCAAAAAGACATAGTAATCATCTCCCTCATCTTTCTAGGTTGCTGCTGGGGGAAGAAGGAAGTGGAAAAGGTGCCAGGTCTGCATGACATCAAGATGAACATGACATGTGCGACGTGCAAAATTCATTTGCACAAAGCATACCGTGACGACTTGTCCCTCATGTGCTGTGTAGATACACAGATACGCACGCACACACATGCCTCGTTCATATTGCTCATCTCTTGTTCTTTTTTGTTCATTTCTGGCTCTAAACATTCTAAACATTGCACAAATAAAGATTACTTTCAAATAAAATCCTTATGACTCATTTGGCTTGATTTTAAGTGAACGGGTCAATTTGACCCTGAACAGAAGAGGTGTCTCATCTCTATTTAGCAACCCCATGAAAAAAAAATGTTTAAAAATGTAAAACAAATTTAAAATTAAATGTTATATAAAACTAGTGTATTTTATATCTAGGTTTTTCCAATATACAGAAAAAAAGAGTTTGAACATGTATTTTTTATGAAAAACGAGTGAATTATCCTAATGAAACCATGATCTGTGAGAGGTGAATAACACCATTGCACTAAATTTTGATGGAATTGTTAGTAACAGTTATTGCTGTCAAAGAACAGTTCATACCGGCAGGCACAGACGCATGGACTCTGGGTGACTGAGCACCTGAACCTTTTGTCCAAACTGCTTGATGTGCTCTTTTGATATGATAAAAGTTGAAGAAAAAAAAAAACTTTATTCTTGCTGTCCTTCATTTTCATTCATCCATTTTGGTAAAATATATTGTGTACAATAACTGGGTCTTGTAAAGCTCTTTGAGCACCTGCCCCTCAAAAGGTCCCTTCAGTGTCCTGCATACTGGTCACAGAAGCTGCCTTTACATAACAGAATTTGTACAGCATGAGTATATGCCGAATGAAAGCAAGTGAAACTGAAACTAGTTTTATTCATTCTTTGTATTGTTCAAATTTAACCATGCACAAAAGGCATCCTTGTGCCAGTGGAAAATATGGATTCATCATCACGTGAACCCAATTACAGAACAATCAAGAAGTCTCCCAACAACACTAGTACTACAAATACCTGAAATATAGCCACAAGGAGCTATACATTTTTATGGCATATACGCACGTAAGGTATATTTTATTATATGTAAACTATACGTCAATGTTTTCGTTGATGTCCTTATAAATAAATAATAAAATTATGACTGCAATACAAGCGTTGTCACAAGGGGTGCTCATTGCGCTCAGCTCTCCTACAAGGTCGTCTAAGAGCATGGGTGGTGTCATTCAGCCAGGGAGTACCAACGTTGTTAGCCTTAGGTCTTTCAGTTTTAAAGATCAAAAGACCTTTTGTCGGACCTTAAACATCATGAGTATGCACATAAAATGGCACTGCAAATTTGTATAGAATACTGGGCAGCAGGTTTGTGGCATCATTCTCTTCTTCGTTCTGGAAGAAGAATAAGCGTATAGCATATGACAATACACTGATTTACCGACAGAGGTTTGTGTGCCAACTCTCAGGAGAGATTCAATCTGCTTCTTTGTTTTTGTTTTTTTCTTTTTTTACAGTATTAATGCCTATGTTCCAACAGTCAGCCAAACAGTTGAAACTAGGTTGGGATTGTTCAGAAATCGACCAAGAGAAGAGGAACAACTAAGTTTCTGAGTTTCTAAGTAGTATTTGTGGGCCAGTTGGGGCACTGTACTCTCTTGTCCAAATAAGCATCTAGCACCCCTGGCAAAATGACAGGGGCATTGGATACATTAAGCCATGTGTAGGATTCTTTCAGTGAGACCCGGATATATACATAGAGCTTTATTGTCATTGTTCAAGACAACAAAATTACAGAACCCTCTTAGTGCACAGCACATATAGCAAGATAACAAGATAAGAAGTAAAAAACACTGCGGTTGTCAAAGTCCTGTGGTACAACTTGTAAATGACTGTAAGTTTTTTTTTTTACCTTTAACTAGCAAGTTTTTTTATGTGGACTTCATCTTCGTTAAGCTGATATTAATACAGTAATACACTATATTAATACACAAAGCATCAGAACATTGTTTTTTTCTTATTCTTTTTTTCTCTTTTTGAGAAACTAAGCAATCGTGTCCATAAAATAGTCATTTTTAGTTACATTTAAATGAATAATACAAAAGCAATGTTGGAAATTGTCAGCCATTATGATATTTGTTCATGTTATGAACATGTGGACCTTGCAGTGTGTAAACCATCCTGGATGCAACAGTATCTACATATTCAACATACAGAATTGTTTGCTTGCGATTTCAGAAGTCTACATCCACACACTGTACATGTGTACATTTGGCAACGTTTGCCATATAGATGGTTAATAGTTGACACTTATCAGACCAGTTGGTCAGGAGTCATGTGAGAGGAGCAGAGATTTACATCTTTAGGCGTGTCAATCTACATTCAAATGATATGGTTTATAAGAAAATGTTTATGTGACTGTGACACTAGAAGACAGGAACACAACAAGGCATATGATCTAAATCCAAACTTAACTTCTCGGGGAGATGGCTCGCTTGCCGAATGTTACTTTGATTCCAAGAACTCCACGTTTTGGACATCTGATGAAGAAGGATGTTAAAGCGGCTAAGCATAGCTTTCTCAGGCAAAACCCAGATGTTCTCTATGGGGACCGCAAACAAAATGGTTTAATGACAAACCTGATCTTTTATGCCTCTGACACAGACTCGTGGGAAGAAAGATTATATAGTGAATGGCAACAATCTACTGCCAAAGAGATTGCGCATGGAAGGCAGATAAAATTCACCAATCCAAATGGGGAAAAAATAGTCAATGTCATCTTTTACAACACCAACATAACTTTGGTCCAAGGCAAACAAGATAACCTTCTTGAATTTTATAACACTTTTGAAAACGAGGACAGAAGACGAACAGTGATGGAACAAGCAGAAAGAAGATAAGAAGACGACACGAACGAATGAGGAATTGATGGACGACGGACTCACGCTTGCAAGCACAATGAGGAAGGGCAAGAAGGTGTACACGCCATTTTAATCTGTGATCTTAATCAACTCATCTTCTGAAACCCTCTTCAGAATTTCCTTTTTCTCATTTGGTGACTCTCCTTTAAAATGTCCTTTGTAGTAACAAGACTTTTATAGATCATCCTATTTAAAATCAGTCTAATGCATTTTACTCTTACAGGTAACTGTTGGTAATTGCCGGTGTTTTCTGTTTTTATAATATAATATATTTGGGTAGCTTGATGTCTTTATTCTGTGGATTGTCTATACTTATGAACTTATGTTCATATTACTCCTTCATTCATATATGTATCACAAATCATACACTTAATTTAATTTTTATTATAATAATTAGTAATATTGTTGTTGTTGTTGCTATGAAAATGCATCAACCCAAGTGTGTTGGCAGGTTAATCAGCTGTATTATTTGGCTTTTATATTTTATTTTGCAGATGCCTGCATTTCTGAATCATTATTGTTAGAAGTTGATTTGGACAAGAATATTTGCAGAGAAAAAATGGGAATAATTTTGTTATGATTTTCAACATCTTCCTTTTTTCATTGTGTTTCTTTTGAAAAAAGTCTTTGCAATTATTATCCTAGAAAATCTAAGCATAGATATTTTAGAATGTTCTATTGTAAGAGGAAGTACTGAATGCAGACACGTTTGAGGGCATGTAACATCCAGCAACAGTAAATAATTGTGAAACATATTTTAACTTGATGTTTTCATATAAAATAGGCTTATGTCATATTGTTAATCTGTAGGTGAATATGTTTTACCATTGCTCACCGTTGTTTGCCATTATTATTTTACACTACTAATTTCATTGAAAGCACTATGTGTGAATTAATCAAAAATATTTGGTATAACCACAATAAAAATAAATATCTGTCACTATCTGATTGTTGCTCATCCTTAAAGGTAAATTAAAGGGGGCGGTGCTGGAGCCGGTAGGCTCCTAGGGTAACCATTCAATGGGTCATCAGATCCAGGGCTTGCCTTAAAATAAGCACAGCAAAAAATACAAAAACAAAGCCGCAAAAATTGGATTACGTGATCCTCTTCCCCAAAAAGGCGACAAAACAATCCTTAGCAGGAACTGGCGACGGTTGCTGCACAGGTGAGGTTACTGTTCTTCTCCCAGGTATGGAAGGAAAACTTAAATAGGTACACCAATCAAGAATAACCACTGGCACCTGCAAATGGGTAAGATGGAAAAAGAGATAAACAAGCAAAGTAGGTTGAGATGGAGAGAGAGAGACAAGCAAAGTAGGTTGGAGATGGAGAGAGAGACAAGCAAAGTAGGTTGGAGATGGAGAGAGAGAGACACAAGCAAAGTAGGGGAGCAAATGTAAAGTAGTGGCAGGCCTGGAACGGCCTTTGTTTTTGTCTCTTTACAGAAATATCTTCGTGCAATTTCTGATGCTGAGAGACACATTCAAACTATCCACAGAGGACCGGCGTTTCATCAAACGTATCAAACTTTTATCAAACTTTAAAAAAACACTTGTTAAACTGCAGGAGAACCCTTTTACTACCACGGACGGGACCGGCGGGACCCCAGCGGACCGGGCCAGCCAGAAAAATGGCCAGCCGAGACCTCACGAATGAGGTAGGCCAAGGACCAGCCGGCTGACTGGCTGGAGGTCTGGCTGACCGGGTGGCGTTTCTCTCTCAGGCTGACACAGAAAAACTAATGCATGCTTTCATAACCTCTAGGCTTGACTATTGCAATGCTCTCTTGTCTGGTCTACCTAAAAAACAAAAAAAGCTGTTGGCCGCCTACAGCTTGTTCAGAACGCAGCAGCTCGAGTACTGACGAAGACCAGACAGAGAGCACATATGACGCCTATTTTAAAGTCATTGCATTGGTTGCCTTTCAGTTTTAGAACTGATTTTCTTACTCGTATTTAAATCACTGAATGGCCTGGCACCAGACATGGTGCCAGGCCATGCTTTTTAGATATGTACCTAGCAGGCCCCTCAGATCCTCTGCAGCTGGCCTCCTAGTCGTCCCAAGGATTTCAGCAAAAACGCACGGGGAAACAGCTTGTGGCCCTAGTCTCTGGAACAGTCTGCCTAAGGATCTGAGGGACTCCTCCTCTGTGGACATTTTTAAAAGAAACCTAAAGACATATCTTTTTAGCCTGGCTTTTACTTAAGGTGCCTCGTCATTTGTTGTTTTATTCATCTATGGTTATTTTATTATTTTAATTGTTGTTTTGCTTTTTTGTTCCTTTGCTTGCCTCTGTTTGTTTACTTTTGTTTTTGTTGCATTGTCTTTCGGTCATGTGCAGCACATTGGGCTACAGCCACTGCATGAAATATGCTATATGAATACATATTGATTGATAACACAGGTGGAGGCAATGCAGGTGATGACAGGGCAGGACAAGGCAACATCTACAGGTGCAAGGGAGAAGAACACGGAGAGATAGAAACCAGAGAGAGGGAGAAAAGAGATATAGAGAGAAAGGGAGAAGACGCAGAAAACACAGAGACAGAACGAGAAGGACAGAGGCACAACCGCGACAAACGTCTTGGGGAGATGGCTCACTTGCCGAATATCAATTTGATTCCAAATATTCCAGATTCTACGAAAGCACTTCAAGCAAAACCCAGATGTTATCTATGGGAATCGCAAACAAAATGGTTCAATGCCAAACCTGATCTTTTATGCCTCTGACACAAAATTGTGGGAAGAAAAACTGTGCCGTGAATGGAACCAATTTACTGTCAGAAGGATTCAGCGTGGAAGGCAGATAAAGTTCACCGATCCAAATGGGAGAAAAAGAGTCAATGTCAACTTTTACCGAAACAAGACAACTTTGGTCCAAGGCACAGCAGCTAACCTTCTTGAATTTTATAACACTTTTGAAAACGAGGATAGAAGACGAACAGTGATGGAACAAGCAGAATGAAGGCAAGAAGACGACACGAACGAATGAGGAATTGATGGACGACGGACTCACGCTTGCAAGCACAATGAGGAAGGGCAAGAAGGTGTACACGCCATTTTAACTGGAACTTTTTAAGTTGGGGAATCTGTGATCTTAATCAACTCATCTTCTGAAACCCTCTTCAGAATTTCCTTTTTCTCATTTGGTGACTCTCCTTTAGAATGTCCTTTGTAGTAACAAGGCTTTTATAGATCATCCTATTTAAAATCTGTGACGGTCCGGGTAGGGGGGACCCAAACGCAGAGGGAAAAAAACACAAACTCAAAAGGGAAAATTAACAAAGACTTTACTAACACAAGGTGAACAAACAAGGAACAGACAAGGCCACAATGGGCTAAAACACAAACTCAAAAAATAATCTAATGAAACAGAAAACAGGAACTCAAAAACACAGACAGGGCAGAACACGGGAAGGCAGAGCACAAGGGAAGGACAAAAACACAAGTCAGGAACAAAATACAGGCAGGTGAAACACAAACTCAAAAAATAATCTAACGAAACAGAAAACAACAAGAACTCAAAAACACAGGCGGGGCAGAACACGGGAAGGCAGAGCACAAGGGAACAAGCAGGTACATACAGTCGGGAAACAAACACAAGCAGGCAGGTACATGTATGTCAGGTAACAAACACAAGGCAGAACACACGCAAGGAACCAGCACCCGAGTCAAGGGAACAGAGAACTTAAATAGACAAGGGGTAACAAGACACAGGTGAACTCAAAAAACAATCAAACCAGAAGGAGGGGATAACAAGACACAGGTGGGAACCATGATGGGATAACGAGACAATTGAAACAATCATACAATTAACAGGAGGGGAGCAGGACACAAAACAGAAGTGCCGCCATCTGGCGGCCCAACAAGGGAAACACAGACAGGAACACAGGACCATGACAAAATCAGTCTAATGTATGTTAATCTTACAGGTAACTGTTGGTAATTGCCGGTGTTTTCTGTTTTTATAATATAATAGGTTTGGGTAGCTTGATGTCTATATTCTGTGGATTGTCTATACATATGAACTTATGTTCATATTACTCCTTCATTCATATATGTATCACAAATCATACACTTAATTTAATTTTTATTATAATAATTAGTAATATTGTTGTTGTTGTTGCTATGAAAATGCATCAACCCAAGTGTGTTGGCAGGTTAATCAGCTGTATTATTTGGCTTTTATATTTTATTTTACAGATGCCTGCATTTCTGAATCATTATTGTTAGAAGTTGATTTGGACAAGGATATTTGCAGAGAAAAAATGGGAATAATTTTGTTATGATTTTCAACATCTTCCTTTTTTCATTGTGTTTCTTTTGAAAAAAGTCTTTGCAATTATTATCCTAGAAAATCTAAGCATAGATATTTTAGAATGTTCTATTGTAAGAGGAAGTACTGAAAGCAGACACGTTTGAGGGCATGTAACATCCAGCGACAGTAAATAATTATGACATATATTTTAAGTTAATGTTTTCATATAAATTAACTTTTAAAGGCTTGTCATATTGTTAATCTGTAGGTTAATATGTTTTACCATTGCTCGCCGTTGTTTGCCATTATTATTTTACACTACTAATTTCATTGAAAGCACTATGTGTGAATTAATCAAAAATATTTGGTATAACCACAATAAAAATAAATATCTGTCACTATCTGTTTGTTGCTCATCCTTAACGGTTAATTCCACTTCAATCTGTTCAGAAGGAGCGACAGGGCAACTGCTGTTCCAACTGTAAACAGAACTTCACGCTCATCTTGCGGTAGCTGATAAAAATTAATTCCTTGCCTTTGCCGGTGTTATAATCTTGCAATCTGCCACACAACATCCATCCATCCATCCATTATCTATGAGGAATTGATGGACGACGGACTCACGCCTGCAAGCACAATGAGGAAGGGCAAGAAGGTGTACACGCCATTTTAACTGGAACTTTTTAATTTGGGGACTCTGTGATCTTGAAAGGGAAGTTAAACTTTATGCGATGTAAGTAATTGATTGAATCTGCCGCTTCATTTCCAATTTTTCCTCCAGTTTAATCTGATGTAAAAATGTCACCGGCTCCACCTGGTAAAACTGAAACCGCCAAACACAGGAAATTGAAAGTCAGTCTGCACGTTCATAATCACGGTCTGTGGACACGCAGAGAATGTTTATCAAAAGGCCAAGATGTGAGACTGTGCCTTTTACATCGCGGTCTTGTCGATACTTTCCTGTCAATTGTTCCTTAGGGTCTCCCCGCCCCCCCACTGATCAAAAATGACAACCTAGGAAAGCAGTCTTAGAAAAGTTCATACTGGCAGATACAGGTACATGGATTCTGTGTGACTGAGCACCTGCACCTTTTGTCCCAACTGCTTGATGTGCCCTTTTGATTTGATTTTTAAAAAATTAAAAATAAAATAAATTCTTGCTGTCCTTCATTTTCGTTCATTCATTTTGGTAAAATATATTGTGCACAATAACTGGGTGTCGTAAAAACAGTTTTTTCAAGGTTGGTGTGCCCTTGTCTCACTTTGAGCACCTGCCCCTCAAAAGGTCTCTTCAGTGTCCTGCATTCTGGTCGCTGATGCACCACATATATTTTTTCGCAAGATGGGTTGATCTGATGAATGCAAAGATTTCTTATTTGATGACTGCATGGGCTGACTGAGAATGCATCACAAGCACAATATCCCAAGAAACGTGGCATCAGTTCCCCAGACTCACAAGCACTACGGACTGCTTTGAGATAAGGACTGAACACCCAAGGAGCCTTAAAACTTAGTAAGTGACATTTATTTGTGGTTACAGTCGTAAACATGAATAACTGTAGACTCACCAATGGATACTATAGTTTGTATTCTATTGCTTAAGAGAGTGAAAAATGAAACTCCTACAAACGCTCACGACTTGCATTACCTCAATTAAAATGTTTCAGTCCAAACCCTGAAGTGTAATATCCAGCAAAATGAAAGCCAAACTGATGTGCCATAATTTATCAGTTGCGGGTTTTGTGGAGTTTATTTTCTTTGTCTTTTTCGCCTTAAAATTAATATAAACCGATCAAGTACCAGAGGGATGCAAAAGCTCTCAGCGAATTTTGCTACCTGAGTAAAATAGTAACGTTTGTGCGTTTACTTCCATAGAGCGAAAAAGTATTCAAGTAACACGAGTTGGACTACAGTGAAGTACTTCACCACGTGTTACCGATCTGGCAGCATCATGAATAATTTATGAACACTTGTATGGTGGGTAAAGACTCATGAATAATTCATGACGTTTGTATACGAGTATATATAATGAAATACAAAAATATAAAAGTAATTGCTGCATCACGTTTGTTTTGTATTTTACTCAAAAACGGTCAAGTCATGTTCATTTGGCTACACATATCTTACAAACAGTAAAACATATTGATGACAGCCCATACTGCACGATAAAATCACCCGTCTTGTTGCCTACGTCTTGCCCACGAGAAACTGCACGAGAGCTAATGGTCAGACCATAAAGCTCACGTCCTGCTGCTGCATAATACTGGTCACTTGTCACGTCACTGAAAGCATCACGGCGAAAATGTCGCCAGGAGAGACGCACGTGGCCATACCTGCGCTTAAACCTCAAAACAATAATGCGTGGTCGTTTGCCCATGTTGGTTCTGTCAGATGCACACTTGCGCGCCATTTTTGTCTAGGATGGTAGGGGAAGATTTGTGAATTATAAATGAGCGCTTGTTGAGGAACGGGATGGAGAGGCGAGATTAAGAATTGAGGATTGAATAGTCCGATCCGGCCAATTAACACTGTGTTTGCGTTGGAGGTGCCACAAAGACCAGCGATCGTGCTTTTATAAAACCAGCTGTTTTTATTAACACTCAAGATCAACGGAAGTTTCTATGAATTATTCATGAATCTTTCAAATTTATCCTTGGGAAAAAAAAATACACTTCCTAGGGGGAAAAAACTCGCCACAAGCACGACTGACATGCAGACGCAGTGAGGCGGCCCCGCAATGGCTTTCGGGAAATAGGGTAGTGATTCTGTCCACACTACAGTAAAGCCCGACCAAAATTTCACACTTGTCGGAAATGACCCTAATTTGTTAGTCGGGGCATCGGGCTTCTCCCCAACCCCGTCTTTCTGTTTGCTGGATGAATTGATGCTGGCTGTTGGAAGATAAGAATCGTCCTAAACTTGGCTACATTCTCACCATCGTCCTTTAGACGGAGGCAGCACACATAATGATGACATCAGCACACATAATGATGATGTCATAGTTATAGAGGATGGGGACAGCGGGGAGGCCATGGAGGACGGTGCTCCAGCTCCAGATGAGAGCCATTCAGGTTTGCGCCCACTCAGTAGATATTAATGTCAGGGCTGCCCAGCCCTGATCCTGGAGATCTACCATCCTGTGGGTTTTAATTCCAACCCTCACAAAGCTCACCTCATTCAACAGCTAGAGATCTCACTGAGCTCATTAGTGGAATCAGGTGTGCCAAATTAGGATTTGAAATGGAAACCCTGCAGGACGCAGGGTTTCCAAGAACAGGGTTGGGCTGCCCTGCTTTACGTGATACTCTTCATGAAGATCTGTTGTCCTTTGTTTGCAAGAAATGAGAGCACAGATGTTTGGGTGCCTGTCTGTTTCTCTCTCAGACAGGGGAATTAGTTCTTCAGCTGTTGATGTGACTGACTCAGGTACAGTTTTTTTTCTTCTTCTTCAGAATCAGTGATATACAATTAAATCAAAAATTAATTTTGGTAAGTGCAGTCAAAATGCTCTCTTAGAATAATGCGTGTATGCTCTAACGCTACTCTACCAGGAAAACCTGAAGACCTGGAGGACCAGCTGATGGAAGTCTTTGAAAGCTGGAGACGCAAACTCAGAGAGCGGCCCCCATCTTGAACCCCCCCCCCCCCCCCCTTTCATTTCCAGCGCCAAGCAGATGAGGACAGACGGCGCCCTCGTGTCAGCCTGGTCCACTTTTGGCGACCGTCCCGTCCCGCCCGCCAGAGGCCACATGGGGCCGAGAGGAGGCCTGCTGACATCGGCGCAGTTTGGTGCCCGGCCTACAGCCGGTGGCTCACAGGAAGGCGTTCCTTAGGCCCGTGAACTCAGCCGGCCGATTTCGCTCGTTAGTTCTCCCGCCTGGCTGAAGAATGGGCAAATCCGGGTGATTGGGACGAAAGACCTGGTGCAGTGGGACCTTGCTGAAACCACACCAGCATCGTGCTGCGGCAAGACTCTTATTGTTTTAGTTGCTCCCATCTTTTATACAATAAATCGCTGTGAATATGGCTCAGAGTCCTGCCTCCATCTTGCCTATTCCTTATTGGGGTAGTAGTTTAACAAACTTGTAGACCATCTAGTTAGTGGTCCTTCAGTGGCATAGCCAAGATACTGTGCCTCCTCACCCATGTTGCAGTTGCATACAAAGAAGAACCTAGAGTCAAAATTGTGTTTCATCTTAGAATTCATTTGAACTCTTCTACAACTAAAAGAAAACCCTAGGGTGGCATTTCAAGATAACTGTCACTTGAGAGGCAATTCAATTAAGTTTTTTTTTTAAAGCCATGACAACATGATAGGTAACATAATAATAGTTATTCTTAGCTTTGCATTTTTAATTAACCAATTTGAATAAAAGATCACTGATTCCCAAATAGGCTATTATGATCCCTGATAGATCATTTCAATAACAAAAACATTTCAGATGTATTTTTTTCAGTTACAAACTCGTGATGTGTAGATTAAGGACTGAAATATAACTTCTTGCTTAAAATCGCCTTCGAAACAATGGAAAGAACAAACGTCATTGCATTCGCTATGATGTTCATTGGCGCTACTGTCTGTTGTCGATGTAAAGAGGTGGGTCAATATTTAGGCAGCCTAATGGACAAAGGCTATAGCCGAGCCAGCTACCGTTATTGCACTGCCAGATTTGCTCCACCCACCGTATCTCGAAACATATAGAATATAATTTCCCGTCCATTATTGAAAAAATGAATCCCCTGTGACGGTGAAAAGCTTTAAACAGTAAAATTAGCACATTTTTCTTTAATCTCCGTTGTCAGCTCGGCTTAAGCTCCATTTAAACACAGGTTAGTAGCTGCATTGTCCAGACGCACACTCTTAAATAGCGGCCGGTATCCTGGCAACCTACAAACGCTCGAACTTGGCAGATTGCAGCTGAAGTACTTCGAGAGAAGGGACTGCCATTTCCAACGCAACGAATGCCAATGCACATAACTTCACATTGTTGTGGAATATCAGGTATTCTGCTCTGTTTGTAACGTAGGCCTACTGTTTTAAAATAGTTTTTAACTAGTGGATACATTTCGAAGTTAGGCAATTGCTTGCTATCTAGGCTACCTAACAGAGTTGAAACGGAAACGTTAGCTAGTTACGCATCCAATTGCTCATCGACTCTCGATACGCAGCATTTTTCATGATTTTTAAAATTAATTAGATTAATCCTTCATTGATTCTGATGAGCCCGGTGTTGCGCTGCCAAAGGACCGAATAAATGTGGCTTCTGCACCCTTATGCTTCCTTAGATGTAACTGAACATGTAGTACACATCTAGACAATCTATTGTGGATTGTCCAACATAGTTGGACCGAATACGGTGCCACAGCAGGACGCGTTTGCCAGTCCATGCAGGTCTCAAAGAGAAGACAGCCAGGATGTCCACCGAGTACCAGCAAAACGGGACGGACGACGAGACTAGCAGCGAAAAGGTGAATCGCCGACGGCATCCCGATCAGCTCCGTGCTGGAATCTGTAGATAGCCCTTTATTATATTATATGAATATAATTTGGCTTGTTAATTAAAATCTAACATTTAACATTTAACATTGAACAAAGTATGTGTGTACTCTATGTGGATAATTTGTAAACACATAGAATATTGACCATTTAAATCATCTCAGAAAAGCAAAGCAAAATAGATTTCTTTTTTTAAAACACATTTTATTGTGAATCTGAGAGCTTTGTGATGTGTCGAACAGCCATACCCCGGCTCATAAACCATTACCCCACACTGTGGATGTCATCTCTCACTCTCTCTCTCTCTCGCTCCCTCCCTCTTTCTCTCTCTCACCCCCCCTCTCTCTCTTTCTCTCCTTCTCTCTCTCCCTTTCCCTCCGTCTCTCTCTCATTCTCAATCTCTCCCCTCATTCTCTCTCTCTCCCCCCTCTCCCTCTCTCTCTCCCTCTCCCTCTCTTTCTCTCTCTCCCCCCTCTCCTTTTCTCTCTCTCACTCACTCTCTCTCCCCTCCTCTCCCTCTCTCTCTCTCTCTCCCCCTCTCCTTTTTCTCTCTCACTCACTCCCTCCTCTCCTCTCTCTCCTCTCTCTCCCCTCTCCTTTCTCTCTCTCCTCACTTTCTCTCTCCACCACTCTCTCCTCTCTCTCTCCTCTCCCTCCCCTCTCCTTTTCTCTCACTCACTCACTCTCTCTCCCCCCTCTCTCTCTCTCTCTCTCTCTCTCCCTCTCTCTCCCTCTCCTCTCCTCTCTCTCTCTTCTCCTCCCCTCCCCCTCCCTCCCCCTCTCCCCTCCCCCCCTCTCTCTCCCCCCCCCCTCAGGTGAAACGCGGCGGTGTCGGGCCCAGCGTCCTCACGCACGGCCTGCAGCACCTGCAGCACTTCCCCAGCGGCGACGCCCCCGTGCGTCACATGACCCACGGCGAGGGCCCGGCGGCGGCCGTCCTCAGCCTGCACGGCGGGGGCGTGGCCAGGGCCTACCGCCCGGAGGACGGGCGTCTGCGCGCCGCCCTCCGCCCCCCCGTCGACTTCGCGGGCCTGACCGGGACGGGGCTGGCGGGACGGGTCGCCGGCTGGGGCCCCGGGGCCCGGCTGGCCCTGCTGGACGGCGAGCTGCGGCCCCTGGCCCGCGCCGCGGACCCCCCGGACGTGCGGGCCTGCCGGGCCTCGGAGCGGACGCTGGAGCTGGTGACGGCGGGGGAGGGGAACGTCTGCGTGTGGTGCCTGCACCACCTGCTCTGCAAGGTGCGGGTGCTGGAGGGGCTGGGCCCCCGGGACGTCTTCACCCTGCTGGCGCTGGCCCCGCCCGCCGCCGGCCGCCATCACCGGGCCTACGCGGCGTGCGGGACCGCCGTCGCCCTCGTCGACCTGACGGAGGGGAGGCTGCTGGAGAGGAGGCGGAGCCTCCACCTCAGGTGTGTGTGTGTGTGTGTGTGTGTGTCTGTGTGTGTGTAGGATTTTATGAACAGGGAGCAGTTAGTACACTGGCATAGATGGAGCACTTAGTAATCCAGAGATTCATTTTTACAAAATTGTGGGCTGTTGTGTCGTTCATATTTATCCAGATAAACACACACATTAAATGTGAGACTCTCCATCCTAAGGCCTGTACAGAAAATGTGCTGAAAACAAGATGCTGTTCAGTCAGTCTTCCTGCTTGCTTTTTTCTGACTTCTCAAAACATTTTTGGTCACAATAAAAAGTTGAATGATGAAGAAAAAGCAAAAAGCTCTTTTTTTGTGAGCAGCTGAAAGGCAGCTCATGTGAACTGAGCTGAACTGGTCCCATGAGAGCCTGTGTGACACTTTTGTACTTCAGGGAAATCACGAGCATGGTGCACTGCCCTCTGCTGGATTGTCTGGTCACTGCATCAAGAGACACTTCCATCCGAGTGTGGGGTCCGGACTGGGCTCTGCTCATAGCCTTCGTCAGCCACACAGGTGAGGACGCCTGGGAGTATATGTACCTTTACCTTACGCCATTTTCAGCACAAGCTAGTATCGAAATCGGTGTCTGTTAAATGTGCCATGTGTCTAACTTTGGCTTTTAGTATAGCCATTAGCCACCCATGGGTTTTATCTCCCTTTAAATTGTATGTGTGTGTAAGGGCAGTAGTCTCTGTGCCAAAGTGGCCTCCACCATTATATTATATTATACTGACCTGGAAAGTGTCAGATATGAATTTGAGTGGTATTTAGTGTTTTGTGAAGAGGTGCATGTCGCTGTATTTTTGCCCCCACCCCTGCCCCCTGCCCCCTTGCCCAGACGTGGTGACCAGCCTGACCTCCTGCCCTCTGTCCGGCCTGATCATTTCGGCGTCTCTGGACGGGACGCTGCGGTGCTGGAGCTTGGAGGAGGGGGACCAGGTCCAGATGGTGCACGTGGAAGGAGGGGCTCCCCCTTTGGGGCTGGGGGGGCCGGGGGCCGGCGGCACCTTCTACTCCTTCTCTGAGCGGGGCGTGGACTTCTGGGGCATGAACAGCCTGTGCCACCTGCACTGCAGGCTGGGCGCGGACGGGCACCACAGCGGGCACCGCGGCGGCCCCCTGCGCCAGGTCGTGGTGCCCCCCTCCCCCCCGCCCTTCCCGCCCCGGGCGCTGTGCGTCAGCGGCGGCGGGAGCCTGGCGCTGGTCGCCGTGGAAACGGGGGCGGTGCTCAGCTCCTTCGCCCCGGGGGCGGGGCGGAGGGTGAGGGGGGCGGACTACTGCCCGCACAGGGAGACCCTGCTGGTCCTGACCGAGGAAGGGGCGGTGCTGAGGGCGAGCGCGCTGACCAATCCGGCCGCTGCCCTGGATGACTGGCGGGGGGCGTGGGAGGAGCCGTGGCCTGAGGGGAAGCATGTCGGCGGGGATGGGGACGGGCGGCAGCCCCCAAGGCCTGGCCCGGCCTCCTGCCTGGCGCTGTACAGCGCTGTGACCGACCACAAGGAGGCGCTGGAAGACTGGCAGGCGCTCCGGGGGCTGGAGGACCTGCGCGCGGTTAAACGGAGGTCACGGCTCGACGCCAGGAACTGGTCTGTCTGTCTGTCTGTCTGTCTGCCTGCCTGTCTGTCTGTCTGTCTGCCTGCCTGTCTGTCTGTCTGTCTGACTGCTTGTCTGCCTGTCTGTCTGCCTGCCTGTCTGTCTGTCTGCCTGTCTGTCCGTCTGCCTGCCTGTCTGTCTGTCTGTCTGTCTGCCTGTCTGTCTGTCTGTCTGCCTGTCTGCCTGCCTGCCTGCCTGTCTGTCTGTCTGTCTGCCTGTCTGCCTGTCTGCCTGCCTGCCTGTCTGTCTGTCTGTCTGAATGCTGTCATTCTCCTTTGCCTGCCTATGATATGACTTTAATATGGTTTACCGTTGTACAGGTGTACCCCTTCGCACCTGGCCTGTGTGATTGTGTTGGCGTGTTTTTGGGGGCAGGTTCCTGGTGATGCTGGGACAGGAGCGGGGGTGTGTGTCCGTGCTGAAGTGGAATTCGGGGGAGGTGCTGCACAGAGCTCCAGCGCACAGCGGGCAGAATGTCACCGCCCTGCTGGCCGACCCTGGGAATGGCTACCTGTTTTCTGCAGGTGCACACCTGTGTGTGTGTGTGTGTGTGTGTGTGTGTGTGCATCTGGGTGTTTGTACTTATGTGTGCGTGCGTGCGCGTGTGTGTGTTGTATGTGTAAGTGTGTGCATCTGGGTGTTTGTACTTATGTATGTGTGTCTTTCATCTGACCCTGTGTGTGCGTGCGTGTGTGTGTATTTATGTGTGTGTGTGTGCGTGTGTATTTATGTGTGTGTGTGTGCGTGCGTGTGTGTGTATTTATATGTGTGTGTGTGCGTGTGTGTGTGTGTATTTATGTGTGTGTGTGTGTGTGCGTGTGTGTGTGTGTATTTATGTGTGTGTGTGTGCGTGTGTGTGTGTGTTCTGTCCCCAGGGGAGGACAGGACGGTGCAGGTGTGGAAGGTTTGCCCCCTCGCTCCTGACTGTCTGAGCCCCCACCTCAGCCTCCCCTGTGGGCAGCCGCCCGTGCGCTTGACCTCCCTGGGACCCCTGCTGGCCCTGGCCTTGCAGGAGCCCCACAGTGCCACCTACTGCCTGCTTCACGTGTGCCTGGAGACCCAGAGCACCACTGAGCACCCGCCCAGCCAAGACCACCTGGACTGCATCACGGGTGAGACGCAGGGGAGGAGACCAGAGCCTGCGTCAGAGAGTTCTGTGTGTGTGTCTTTCCTCTGACAGTGTGTGTGTGTCTGTGTGTGTGTGTGTGTGTGTGTGTGTCTGTGTGTGTGTGTTCAGGGCTTTGTGCGTGTCCTCAGTTGGGTGTGCTGGCCTCCAGTAGTCGGGACGGGACCATCCGCATTTGGGACGATGAGAACCGTCTCCTCAGGTGAGAGATTGCTGTGTGTGTCTGTGTGTGTCTTGTGTACATGTGTATGTGTGTAAGTTTGTGTGGTTGTTATTGTGTACATGGAGATGTGTACAGACGTATGAGTGGTTTTGTGTGAGTGTGCGGGTGTGTATGTGTAGGTGTGTGTGTGTGTGTGTGTGTGTGATAGTCTGGGCGTGTGCGTGTGTGTGTGTGTGTGATGCTGCTTTATTGCGCTCCACCTCCCTGCTGTTTTCCCAGAATCCTCCAGCTGAATGCAGAGCCAGAGTGTCTGGCGTACTGCAGGCAGAGTGGGGACCTGCTGCTGGGGATCAGGGGTGACCTGTACAGGATCCCCAAAACCCAGCTGCTACCCTGCCGCCCGTACCTGACAGGCACAGGGGACCTACTGCTGGACAGGGGGACCTACAGGTAAACCAGGTACCGACCCACATACAGGTACACTGGACAGGCGGGTACAGGGGAGCCCACATACGAGTACACTGGACATGGAGGTAGTAACAGGTAGATAAACTATCATATACAGGTACTCATATTGAACATCATACCATATATATTCATATACTACAATCATACAGTACAATATAATAATAAACTGTGTGTGTGTGTGTGTGTGTGTGTATAGCTCCTTTGTGCTGAGCAGTTTGAACCCCTACTGGACCTTCCTACCCCTGAAACCAGGAGAGACAGAAGCACACACAGGTAGCCTTGGCTTATCCGTCTGTTTTAAATACTAAGAGGCTGAAGGATGTGTGAGACATAAATCTGTTTGATGCTGTGAATTTTCGGGTGTCAGGACTGGTCACAACAAATAACCAGTCCTGCTAAGCCAGTATGAACCCCCTGAATAGGTCTGTTTTGGGACGGGGCAGGGGTCCTCCAGTGCCTCTTTTGGGTTATATTGCAGATTTTATTCATTGTTCATGCTCATGAAATGGATCCCGGCATCCTCTACACTCTGATTGAAAGCTGAGAGCAAGTTTCAGGCAGCAGATGCATAATGGCTTCAGTCCTGTGTGAATGCACTTCTGTTCTCGGCATCAGGTGTGCCAGTTCCTGTGAGGAAGGTGAGGGGCACAGCCAGGCGGAGGAGACCACAGATATGGTGAGATGGTGCTTTTTATAGCGCCATGCTGTTCTAGTTACTCATTGGGGTTGCAGTCAGTTGCCAGTGTGGTACAATGTATTGGGAACTGGGCTTTCAATTCAAGAGGTTGCAGGTTTGATTCCGAAGTAGGGCACCGCAGCTGTATAAATGGATCGCATTTTACCCCATGAAGAGTGGAATGCTTTTTCAAAATTCTAAGTCAGTGTTCTAGAACTGCATTGCTTTCAGTTACCAGCAGTGATTGTGACATCAGCACTAGAATGTTCAGCTAAGAACATTCTAATTACATATTTGTGATCTCACACATTAAAGGGTTAAAAAGGGTAAAGGTTTGCAAGTTGTTCAAGATTAGTGTGTCAGCCATATGCCTAATGCCATGTTTGTAGTGATGCTGCAGGTGTGTAGTGACGCTGCAGGTGTGTAGTGACGCTGCAGGTGTGTAGTGAGGCTGCAGGTGTGTAGTGACGCTGCAGGTGTGTAGTGACGCTGCAGGTGTGTAGTGACGTTGCAGGTGTGTAGTGATGCTGAGGTGTCGTGAGCGCAGGTGTGTAGTGACGCTGCAGGTGTGTAGTGAGCTGCAGGTGTGTATGTGCGTTGCAGGTCTGAGTGTAGTGCGTGCAGGTGTGTAGTGACGCTGCAGGTGTGTAGTGACGCTGCAGGTGTGTAGTGACGCTGCAGGTGTGTAGTGATGCTGCAGGTGTGTAGTGACGCTGCAGGTGTGTAGTGACGCTGCAGGTGTGTAGTGACGCTGCAGGTGTGTCGTGATGCTGCAGGTGTGTAGTGACGTTGCAGGTGTGTCTGAGCGTGGTGTGGTTTTGCGGTTGCATGGGTGCTGAAGCTCTCCTCTGTAATCCAGGAGCACTCAGCCCTGCTCGCTCGGAGCAGGGATCTCCAGGCCCTCCAGCAGGGGGCGCTGCTGCCCGGCAAGAAGAAGAAGAAGCTCCCCGCCACCCGTCGGATGAAGAGAGAGGCCTTCGCTCGCTACCTGAAGCTTGTGTTCCCCGAGCCGCTCAGAACTGAGGTGGGTCCTGCTGAAGTGTACGCAAACACAGAGCGTCCCACACACACACACACACACACACGTTCACCTTTACACACACACACACACACTCACACGTAAACGAAGCACAGCTGGAAAAGCACTGCAGCGACTGACCACAGTGACACACAGAGGCTTTCCTTGTCAATACACAGATCCCAATGGAGATGGAGGATGCGTTTGGCCTGCAGGGGGTGCTGTTCCCTCCCAGACGGCCCACAGAACTCCGCCCCCTACCACCGCATCGAGTGAGAGAGCGGGTTGCTTCCCGATACTCAAAGAATGTATCCTTCTGTCCTCCGCTGCCACCTTGTCTCCTCCGTGCCCCGGGAAACGCATCTTTGTGTCCTCCCTCCCTCCAGCGTCCCGATATTGGGGGAGACGAGGAACTTGAAGCCGCTTCGCTCGTCTCCTCCGATACTGGGACATCGGAGGGAGGGAGGGAGGGCACAAAGATCTGTTTCCAGAGCTAAGGCTACATCGACTATGCGACTGAGGAAGTATTTTCACATTTCTGGGCAACATCCTTGTGCGTACGCCCACAGAGATAAAAAAAAAAAATCGCATCCCACAGAATCTGACACTAAGCATCCAAACTTTAGAAAGTGATGGAGTATTCCAAGTTCCCAACTTATTCAAGATAGTATTTGGGCAAACCTGTGCGCACTTCCTGCAGGGAGCTCTTAGCACCTCTCTTCTCCTCTGTTTTTGCCCCATGCAGGGTGGGGCCGCCAGTGCCTCTCTCCAGAAGTCCCTTTGGGGGTTCATCCCCAATTCTGTGGTGCTGGCAGAGCTGTGGCCGGGCATGATGGGAGAGAACGCCCTCCCGCAGGCACCCTGGGCTCTGAGGGAGGGCCTGGGCCTGCTCAGTGAGGTGAGGGGGGGCCTGGCGGGGGGCAGGGGGGGGGGGGGTGGCATGGGATTCAGTCTTGGGTGCAAGAGCTGGGTGAGCTGCACTTTGGGAAACTGAGGGAATGAGATGAGTTCTGGGAAATGTAGTTTTTTTTTTGTGTTTAACTTCAATGGCTAATGACAGGGTAGTTTAGAAGTTTGTATGTCGAGTCTATCACAGGGCTGACCAAACCCTGTTCCCGGAGATCTGCCGTCCTGTAGGTTTTCATTTCAACCCTAGTTTGGCACAACCTGATTCTACTCCGGCTGCTGAATGAGGTGTGCAGTGTTAGAGCTGCAGTGAGAACGTACAGGACCATAGATCTCCAGGAACACGGCTGGGCGGCGGTGGTCGAGCACTTTCACACTTTACTGCCTGTCTCTTAGAGCTGGTGTTCCCCTCTCTATGGTACAGCTGCACTCTAATGCCTGAGCTGTACGCTGTGAGTCACTGGGGCTGAGAGCTTGCGCTGGACGGCAGTATCTTAATGTGATATTTGTCAAGTTGTTGTTTCCATAGAACGACGTCGGTGAGGTGAAGCTCCTGGTGTGTGATGATGATGATGATGATGATGATGATGGTGGTGATGACAGTGAGCTGAAGCTTCGCCACCTGCTGGAGAAGCAGGACGCCCTTCCGAGACCGGTGACCCCTCCCGCCCCTCCAACCCGGCCCGTGGTGGAGAGTGTTCGACCCAGATTGAGGGTGAGTTTTTGGGTGTGGTACCGGCACATTTAATACCTAAATCTGTTTGATCCGTCTGACCTTCCGTCTCTCCACAGGTCCCCAAATGCCCCCGCACTGTGAGGCGGAGGAAAGCAGACTCTCCACCACCCCCCACCCCGAAACCTCCAACCCCCTCCCCACCCCGCACTACCCCTCCCAAACCCCCTCCACCGCCTACTCCACCGCGCCAGTCTCCCGTGCCCCACACCCCCCCACCCCGGCCCCCACCACCGCCCTCGCCCCCACCCCCACCTGCACCTCCGCCGCCCCCCAGTCCCCGCCGTGAGGTACCCCAGCCTCCAACACCCCCGTGCCCTATCCCAGAGTTCCTCAGCCCGTTTGTGGACCAGGACTGGTTCCAGGAAGTCTTCCCAGAGCACAGCGTGAGTCAGAGTTGCTCTTCCTCACTGTTTAAAAGGAAATGCGACAGTATCTGATGTCACAATCTGTGCTGTGTGTCGGCTGTGACATGTCTCTGTGCTGCATCTTCTGTGTGTTGCCTGTGCTGTGTCTCTGTGAGGCTGTGCTGTGTCTGTGCCTTGTGTTCAGTGTGCCGTATGTGTGCTGTGTTTTGGCTGTGCTGATTGTTGACTGCGCTGTCATGTGTGCGCTGTGTTTTGGCTGTGCTGGTTGTTGACTGCGCTGTCATGTGCTCTGTGTTGGCTGTGCCATGTGTGCTGGTTGTTGACTGCGCTGTTGTGTGCTCTGTGTTGGCTGTGCCATGTGTGCTGTATTTTGGCTGTGCTGGTTGTTGAGGGCGAGTTTGTGTGCTCTGTGTTCACTGTGCTGTGTTTTGGCTGTGCTGGCTGTTGACTGCGCTGTCGTGTGCCCTATGTTCACTGTGCCATGCCTGTGCCCAGCTGTTGCACAGCTCTCTCAGCCCCGAGGCCTTCGCCCTGCTCCTGCTTCAGAAGCTCAGCTGCTGCCAGGCTGGGTCCAGGACACACATCCTGAATGCACTTATGCAGCTCCTCAGACAGGGGGCGCTGAAGAACAGCAAGCAAATCTCTGCTGGCCTTACTGAACTGCTGCAGATCTTTGCCACATCAGACATGGTATGTTCCACGAGGCCACATAATATAACCAGCAATGTCACCTTCTTTCCCAACATGGTACATTCCACAACACCACCTTCATTCCCAACATGGTACGTTCCACAACATCACCTTCATGTAGATGCAGGTGACCCCGGTTTCACTTTGCTTGTGTTTCAGTCACAGGAGGACAGGCGCTTTGTCTGTGAGCTTCTCAAAGCGGTGGTGTCTGTGGGCTCCGACAGCACCGACACCGTGGTGGAGCTACTGACCATTCTGGCTCACAAGGAACTGGGGCTGCAGTGAGTCTGTCCTTCATATTATTAAGACGTCCCACCCTTGTAGTAAAAAGTCACCGCCTCTTCCTCTCTGTAGGACCTCCTGAAAAGTATGGTTTACTTCCTGAAAAGTTTGCTCCCTGAATACACTCAGGGAAACACCCAAGAAATAAGCATATATCATCCAGGGATTTTAAGTACACTTCATTTAGAGAAAAACTTCACCTACTTAACGATTTCCTCATCCAGTGTACTCAACTTACATACTCAATAGTAGGGAAGTGAGCTGCTTCGGACACAGCCGCTGTGTTACTGCAGGGCTGGACTGTGTGAAATCGTACAGGTGTGTCTAAGGCTACTCAGACACAGAGAGGAGTGTATGGTGTGGTTACCATAGTGACAGACACGCAGTGGGCGTTGCAGGGGTGCCGTGCTCCGCCTGTTGAAGTCGACGGGCGTGGAGGAGGCGGAGCCTTGGCTCAGTTTGGAGGTGGCGACCTGGCGCTCTGGGACGCGGGCGGAGCCCGAGCACACCTGGGCACACCTGAGGCAGGTGGCTGCCCGCTGGCTGGACTTCTGGACCTGCAAGTACCAGGTGTGTGTGTGTGTGCGTGTGTGTGATACAACATTTAGGCCCGTGTTCAGCAGGCATCAGTGCCGATTAGGGTTGCGTACCGAGGGAACTTCTTGTCATGAAATAAAAGCTGGCTGTAGCCATTCGGCCATTTGTTTTTTTTAAACCCACAAGATCATCACAACTTCAGAATTTGTCCTGATGCAACTTTTGTTTTTTAACACTGAATGTGAATGTGGTCTCATTAAAGTAGACAGGTCAAAGGTCATGGCCAACAGAAGAGAGTGGTGAGGTATAATTCCACCCGTCTGTCTCTCTCCTTGGGGATCAGCAGGACAGGGCCCTGCTCCTGAAAGGTGTGGAGGAGAAGCAGTCCTTCGCCCCTGTGGACGTCCTGCGCTTCTTCTGCTCCATGCAGAGAGAGAACCAGAACCGCCCACCGGCACCAGCACCGGCACCACCTGCTCCAGAGGGCCGCAAAGACACCGTGCTGCGCCATCAACACTTATACAGGTAACTGCCCCCTCACAGGTACCACACACAGCAGGTACCTCCCCCTCACAGGTACCACACACAGCAGGTAACTGGCCCCTCACAGGTACCACACACAGCAGGTAACTGCCCCCTCACAGGTACCACACACAGCAGGTAACTGCCCCCTCACAGGTACCACACACAGCAGGTAACTGCCCCCTCACAGGTACCACACACAGCAGGTAACTGCCCCCTCACAGGTACCACACACAGCAGCTAACTGCCCCCTCACAGGTACCACACACAGCAGCTAACTGCCCCCTCACAGGTACCACACACAGCAGCTAACTGCCCCCTCACAGGTACCACACACAGCAGGTAACTGCCCCCTCACAGGTACCACACACAGCAGGTAACTGGCCCCTCACAGGTGACTGCCCCCTAGCAGGTACCACACACAGCAGGTAACTTCCCCCTCACAGGTACCACACACAGCAGTAACTGCCCCTCACAGGTACCACACACAGCAGGTAACTGCCCCACGTAACACAGGTAACTCTACACAGGTACCACCACACATACAGGTAACTCCCCTAACAGGCACCATCACACAGAACAGCCCTTTACAACACATTCCCCTCACAGTCACATCAATCAGCCTTTACAGTCACACAACAGCCTACAGTAACATCAGCCTCTACAGGTACACACACACCCACCCCTTACAGTACACACCACTCTTACAGGGCACACTCGCCTCATCCTCATCAGCTGTACGTCACACATCAGCCTAAGTCAACCCCACCCTTCACAGGGCACATCACCACCACAGCATCAATCAGCCTTTACGTCACATCAATCAGCCTCAGTCACACCACACTTTACAGCACACCACCACCCTTACAGTCACCCACCACCTTACAGCACTCAATCGCCTTACTCACAGTCACCACCTTTACAGTCACATCAATCAGCCTTTACAGTCACACCCACCACCCTTTACAGTCACATTCACCACTCTTTACAGTCACATCAATCAGCCTTTACAGTCACATCAATCAGCCTTTACAGTCACATCAATCAGCCTTTACAGTCACACCCACCACCCTTTACAGTCACATCCACCACCCTTTACAGTCACATCAATCAGCCTTTACAGTCACATTCACCACCCTTTACAGTCACATCAATCAGCCTTTACAGTCACACCCACCACCCTTTACAGTCACATCAATCAGCCTTTAGTCACATCCACCACCCTTTGCAGTGACATCAATCGCCTTTTACAGTGACATCAGTCAGCCTTTACAGTCACATCCACCACCCTTTAGCCACATCAGTCACCCTTGTAATCACATCCACCACCCATCCCTCCCACAGGCAGTCATTTCTCCCAGTTTCATCCAAATTATTCGATTTTGGCTATCCTGTCCAGGCAGATACATATGCACGGCAATGAGACTCTTTGAAGATCCTATCTTGACATGTTTAACATTGTATGTACTGTATGTACATGTATTATGCATGTCAGCTATTAGTACAGGATAGCTATTAGTACACTGGCACAGACAGAACACACACTCACGGGAAGTGTGTGTGCTACAGACATGCAGTGCATGTGTGTTGTGGTGTTTGTGTTTGTGCAATAGTGTGTTTGTGCTCGTTTGTGTTCTAGGAAGCCGATCCTGCGTCTGGGAGAGACTCACAGTCTGGCCAGAGCACGACAAACTAAGAGTGAGCGCTAGAGGGGGGTTCATATGTGTGTGTGTGTGTGTGTGTGTGTGTGTGTGTGTGTGTGTGTGCGTGTGGTATGTACGGGTATCCAGGCTTGTATCTGACAATCTGAAACCAGACACAGAGCAGGTGTGTCTGTCCAGTGTAACTTCTGCCATACGACTCCCTATAACATCCACCTGTCCTGCCTCTAACACAGGTTATTCGCCCTCTTCTTTCCTGACCCCCCCTCTCCCAAAACAGGAGCGGCCCTGCCCCCGCTGCCGCACCGGCCCCTGCTGGAGGGCTTCGTCCCGTTCATCTCCCTCCCGCTGCCCCGGGTCAGCCTGTGCCCCTTCCCCTGCCTGCAGGACCGGCACGGGCCAAAGGGGGCGCTGCAGCGCCGCTACTTCATCCCAGAGCACTCCTGCACAGATTACTACAGATGAGCAGAAACAACCCTCACAACCGACAGTGCTGGAGTTTAAAACCTCAGGCGTAAACCCCTAAACCACAGATCTGCATTACAACTGCGACAGCTATCAGAATCCGTGACATAAGAGACTAGCTGTTCCAGTTGTAATGCAGTTGTGTGGCCTAGAGGGTTTAAACCTGCGCTTTAAACTCCAATGAAGCACGCTGCAATGGACCCAGTCAGACTAATGAGCACCAGGCACCGCATTGTGGATACAAGGAGGCCCTGCTTGGGTACATTAAAAAAAAAATTTTTAAACCTGCAGAATGGAGAAGGCTATGGTGCTTTTGAGCAGTTTAGTACATTTAACCAACAGAACAGGACAAGACTAACATCTGGATATCTGGGAGCCCTACAGAGCAGAAATGTCTTCTGTCCTTCTCTTAATTAAATATGCTGCAGCCACCAGTTCTTTCACTAGGTTAATGACGTGGGTAGGAGTCCTTTTCTATACCATTTTCCTGGCTGTTGACCACCTTCTTTTTACAGCAGCTGTTATTACCCCACACAGAAATGTAGCGTAGCCTCCTACTGCACTCATCTCGCTCTTCGTTAATTTAACCACAGCGCAAAAAGCAGCGGGCAGTTTAAAAAACTGGGTATCTTGTTCCATTTAGGCTATCCTTTTCAAAGAACGAAGTTCAAATTTAACTGTCGGTTCATGTTTTAAGGTCAAGGGCAAGCGGTCTTGCAACTGATTGGTCATTTTCTGCTGTTGAGCAACTGGCATAACAGCCATGTCTTAATACAGAAAATAATGTATAAGTTACAGGAAAATATAATTTATTTATAGATAAACAATTACAACAGATTATTACTCATCAGGAGTATGTAATTCTGAACAGTTTTACTTTTAATATGTAAAAATAATTATGCGAGAGCTTGTTTGAGTACAAGCCAAAAATCACAACCCCGCCAAAGATGCACCTTTTTTCCCCCACAGCCATCAATAAGCAAAAGTTCTGCTTTGGTCCGCACTTCAGATTCACAGTATTGGCTGCTGTAATCATGTGACCGTCACGTGACCATTGATGTCAATTCTGATTCGCTGGAAATTTGGCTGTGGAAGCAAGCGCAGGCAGACGTATAAACACTGAGGTACACTGCTGTCAAGGCAAGAATTTTTCCATTTATATCTTAGATAAATGAGCCCATTCACAGCATGTGCAAAATAATAATAATAATAATAATCCTATTAAGGCCAAGTTTCAGTTGTGTATTTTTTTTTGTTTTTTTAAACCTCTTTGGCGGGTGAAAGTGTCTTCACTTGCACCCTGACCTTCACCTTTCAGCGGCTGCCAAAACCGATGTGATATATGCCCCCCTTGTGATCGCCCGTCCGTCCGTCCGTCCGTCCATTCACGTGCTCTGCACAGGACACTGCAGCTGCTGCGTGTCGCCGGGGACGACCATCTGACCCGCTGGCTGTCCGAAATTGCCCCCTCCCCCCCCTTTAAAACCCCTCCGGAGTTCACTTCAGTTAATACACAACACAAGTGCAACAGCAGGCTGTGGCAAACGTCACTTAAGACTTTACTTTCCCCTCTTTCTCCGTGTAACCAAACGGCTGATCTTTGTGTGACACGAGCTCAATAAAGCTGTTACTCTGAAATGACTACATTTCCCTGGAGGTCGGATTATTCTCACTTCACAGGGAAGATTGTCAAGCACGTGTGATTTGAGGTTCTCCCCCCGTGAGAATTTCGTCGCCAGGAACAAGCTACGGTATGAAAGTCAGTTAAGACATCTAGAGAGACGCCCTTCCTTGAGGGACGAGGCACAGCCTGGGATTTGTGGACTTTTTCACCAAAAATGTTTCACTGGCTTGCCACTGCACTGGCAGCCTGAGTTTGTAGTCCAGTGCTTCTCAACCCTGTTCCTGGAGATCTACCGTCCGGTAGGTTTTCACTCCAACTCTTACGAAGCACGCCTCATTCAACAGCTAGAGATCTCACTGAGCTGCTAGTCGGTAGAATCAGGTGTGCCAGGTTTTTTAACACTGAATGTGAATGTGGTCTCATTAAAGTAGACAGGTCAAAGGTCATGGCCAACAGAAGAGAGTGGTGAGGTATAATTCCACTCCGTCTGCCAGGAGTTGAAATGAAAACCTACAGGACAGCAGATCTCCAGGAACTTGGGTCGGGAACCACTGTTTTAGTCATTACAGCTATTTAACCCACACCCCCACCCCGACCCCGACCACCATCCCCACCTCCACCCACACCTCCCAAAATGGCTAAAAGGAGAGGTAAACTGCTGTAAAAGAAGGCCAGAACTGACTCTCCTAGCTTTCCTGTCTGTGAGAGTCACCAGACCCCCCCTTCGCAGGGGCACGCTAGTCCTCGTCCATCAGGTCGGTGCTGTAGCTGAGGAGGTCGGAGGTCAGGAGGAGGTCGCAGCGCCCGCTCTCCGCCAGCGCCTTCTCCAGCTCCAGCTGCACCGCCTCCCTCACCTCCATCTCCTCCACCAGGGGCCAGTCCAGCAGCTGGGCGCTGGAGGGGAGCGGCGGCAGGCCCGGCTGGTACTCCTCCAGGGGGTTCGGGTACAGCAGCAGGCGGAGGGAGGGGATGCCGGCGGCCGCCCGGACCAGCGCCAGCACCCCGTCCCGGGACAGCGGGTTCAGGGCCAGCCTCAGGCTGCGCAGGGCCCGGCAGAGCCCCAGGGAGGGCAGCAGCGCCCCCAGCAGGCCGTCGGAGAGGCCGCAGCCGCTGAGCGAGAGCTCGGAGAGGCACGGGCGGGCCTGGTGGAGCAGGCGGCGCAGGGAGGGCAGCGCCGCCTCGTCCAGCCTGTTCTCACTCAGGTCCAGGCACCGCAGCGAGGACGCGTGCGGGCTGCAGGACAGGTAGGACAGGTCGGCCGCGCTCAGGCTCAGGTAGGGCAGCTCCAGCACCTCCAGTGGCCGGGAGAGGGAACTGCAGACCGGAACAGGCAGAAGGGAGAGAGATCAGAAGTTCTCATTAGCAAGCATGGGGGGTTTGGGGGCTCATTCTTAAATAAAAAATTCTAAATGCGGCTGAGGTCCGCAGGCGTACCTGAGCAGCATGCGCAGATGTCCCGGCAGCCGGAGCGCAGTCAGGCTGAGTCTGCGCAGCTGTGCGAGCCCGCCGAGCCCCTGCGCCATCTCCCGCAGCGCCCCCTCCTGGCCGGGCAGGTCCCTGCGCATGTCCAGGTTGCAGTAGTGCAGGCGCAGGGAGCGCAGGTCGGGGAAGGGCTCCAGGGCGGGCAGCAGGAGCGCCAGGCCGGCCACGCCCAGGCTGCTGTAGCGCACGTCCAGGCCCAGCAGGCCGCGCCGCGGCAGGAGGGCCAGCAGGGCGGCGATGTTGGCGGCGGGGATCTCCTCCACGCGCAGGTGGCGGCAGTGCAGGCGGAGGGGCCCGCCCGCGGTGAGGGCCACGCGGACGCGCTCCCAGGAGCGGGCGTTCACGAACAGGTCGGCCCACACCTGCACCTCGCGCTCGTCCTCCCCGCCGCCCCCGCCCCCGCCCCCGCCCCTCCCCGGCCGTCTGTCCGCGCCCGCGTCGTCCCTCACCCTCCCCTCCTCCATCGTCCTCCGGACCCCCTGCACCCGGTCCCCGCCCCCCTCCGCCGACGCCCTCCCGAAATCCGTCCCGGGGAGTCCCCTCTCTCTTTTCGCCGCGGCGTCCCTCTCCGCCTCCGTCTCCAGCCCCCGCTTCCTCTCCCTCTCCCGCTCCCGTCGGGGGCCCCCGGGGGCCCGGCCCTTGGCCTGCAGCACGGTGGAGCAGAGGGACACGGTGAGCGACCAGCCCCCCATGGAGTCCCCCACACCCCCGTCCTCACACTGCAGCCCGCACAGGTCCAGCACCTGCAGAGCGCACCTGGGACAGGTGAGGGAACAGTAGCCATGAGAACAGAAACGAATCACAGGTTCCTTTTACAGCACTCTTATCACTTACACACCTGGGGCACAACATTCAATACAGTTCATTTGTGGCAAAGGCCAGTTCATTTGCATTTATTATTTACCTTCCATGTTCTGTCACTTCGCTGTATGTTTTTTTTTTTCTCGTCTCTGCTCACCTTTTGTCCCCCAGTCCTCGGACCACAGCCAACAGCAGAGCCTGTACACAGAGCCGGCTGGGCGGGTTATGCCCCGGCCTCCTCCGGCCTCCCAGCCTGAGAGTCCTCTCTGGCCAGCGCTGTACCAGCTCGCCGATGGCCAGCGGACGACAGTGAGCGACGGCAGCCTCCAGAAGAGGCTGATACAGCTCCCTCGGTACGCAGCCAAGCCAACGCGCAGACGAGCTGTGGTCACTCACGACTTCCTTAGCGCACAGACGGACCAAGGAGGACACGATCACCATTGCACAACACGATCGACTCCGACGATAGAGTAAACAAACTGGAAGCGTCGTTCTTGGCGCTAGAACTTAGGTTGTTCTATAACCCCCTAACTTTAGCTAAAGACACGTTAGCTAGATAAAAAACAGAGCTAGCTAGCCGACTACGGTTATCCCACTGCCTCGCTGGCAAAGCTGACACTCCGGGATTTCACTTTTACTGCCAGGTTTGTGGTTTCAAACAATATAGCCAGCTGTAACATGCCAAAGTTTGCGTGCTACCCTGCCAGCAATCCGAAACGCTAGAGTTATGCCACCTATAAAACTAAAAAAAGGCTTTTGCTCAGCTGGCTAATGGAACCACATAACAACAGCCACTGATACCTCGTTAATGGTAGGTCACATGGATAACGTTCATCGCCCCATTCAGCCAATTGCAAAGCTCCTATGTCCAATTTCAGGCAACTTTAATGGCTCCATAGACGAGCAGGTCACGGAAGAAAACAAAGTCTTGTGTGCATTACCTCACTAGCGCACAAGCCTGACGAGCGTCAATCCTAATGAGTTTGTTTTTGTACATAGAGCGAATACAGGAACTGGAGGAGGAGCCAGAAATTGCAGCAGCAACCAACATGGCGTTCAGGCGCATCGCATCATGTCACTTCCCCATCGACTATAATGGAGAAACTATTCATTTTCTTTCGATATTACTTATTCTCAGTTATATTTTAAACGCATGTATAACCAAAATGCATATTCGAATAAGAATAGCTTTATTTTACTTGACACGACTCTATAACGAAATTAGCCTCAAGTGGTTTTGTTCAGTGCTGAGACAGCATTCATTCCGGTTAGTAGTAATGAGCACCTGATTATGCCAAGCATGAAGAGGTTCACCAGATCTAAATTCAATTATTTGCGTAGCACTTTTTTTTTTTTTTTTACTGAGTCACAGCCAAAAAGACGCTTTACAGAATGGGAAATTGTACATATCCTGCACCCCCATATAGGCAGCAAGGTAAAATAAATAAAAACTCCCCAGCGCGAGTTTCAGACATACTGGTTGAAAGAGGAGGAAAATCCAGGTCCAGAAAGTAAAAGCCTTCCCCTTTCTTTTGTTCCAATCACCTGGATTAGCTAATTGGCAAAATTCTTCAGCCAGAGATAGAAGTAATTAGTGGCATCAGTTGGCTGGATTTTCCACCTGGTAATGGCAGCAGACCAGGTTGGGTGCCCGTTGTGGCCATAAGTTATAGTATAACACTTCGACAGCTGCCGCAGTCAGACGTTTCGTTCGGATTGCTTTTTAACGTCCACAATAATAGCGAGCTAGCGAAGTCAGTGCATAGTAAAATTTAGCATGCTAATAGGAACGACATCACTAGCGAACAAGTATCTAGTGGTATTTGATGGGAATTAAATGGACTCACTGGTTGCTCATTTTTTCTTTTAGCCCTAGATGCAATGAGTTTTTCAACACTGGGAAAATAGACTCACTTGGTAGCTGAAAGGGAAGGGATAGAGTTGAGCCCCAAGTTGGATTCCAGGCTGTGGAACATTGCTCAGTGGCAGTGAGCAGTAAAATGGATGGTATGTCTGTGCAAATACTATCACTGAACACTAGAGGGCACAGGATTAATTCAGGAGATTGATGTTTGAAATATTAGCCACCACTGTCTGCATAATACGGGAAATGGAACACTGTGAGAACAGTGCAGTAATATGATCTTCACGGTAGACAAGCTGTGTAAAATGGCAGACTGAAAACCTATGGATGTTGTAAAAAATAACGCAAAAAAACATTTTTTTAAAACTTGCATCCTTTGGTGGAGGAAAAATGTCTGATTCAGTAAAACTATGACACGTACATGAGGTTTGGAATGCGGGTGTAAGGATGAATTACAGCAGTGCAGTATAATGGAAAACGTCAGTATAAATCCAGCGGTATGACTGGATCCTGTGTGGAAAAAAATGCAAAAGCTGTGTAAGTCGCCCAGGATAAGAGGATCTTCTAAATGCCCCCAATGTAATGTAAATGTGATGTAATGAAAGGGTTAATAATTTACCACTGGTTCATTTCATATTCAACAGCTGATTTTCACTGATGTGACAGTCATTAAGGTCTCCATTGGAACATCGCAGTAGTTTCCTACTGGGGGGGGGGGGATTATGAGCTACGACACTGCACAAATTCCCAAGAAACCGAACCATTCTGAAGAGTCACAGGAGAAACGATCTTTTGAGACCCAGCAGGAATTTCAAAGGCCGTGGGAGCCCCCCCAAACTAGAAGGAGTCCCACCTTTACAAACCAGGAACGCACAAAAAAAAAAAAAAAAAAACGTTTGGCTAAAACACAGAAAACTTTATTCAGCTTACCAACTCACAAAGGATATATGAAAACCACTCTCTCAACGGGAGAGATAACGAGCACGAGGGGAGGAAGGAGAGGAACGGGGGGGGGGGGAGGGGAGGGGGTCCTGTCCTTTCGTTTCACGCGGGCCTCTCCTGCAGATTATTTCAGCAGGACGGGGGGGGGCGTGAAAGCAAGCTGTGCCGGCGACACCGACGTTTCTGGGCTCACGCGCTCTCTCCTTCGGTCTCCCCAAAGCGGCCTCCGGGAGAGGCACGCAGTGGGGCGTATCGCGTCAGGGCCGCCCCCCTCACAGCGCGGCACAGGAACTCCGCCCTCATCGTCATCACAAAGGGGAGATACGATTAGGACGAAGGGGGACCAAAACGAAACGTTGCAGTGGCTAAAGGCCGGGGGCCTGGGGCGGGTGGTTCCAGGCCCCGGACGGCCGACTGCAGGCTTGGCCTTCTGTTATTGCTCACGTGGCAGTGAATCGGGATTTTTCACGCGTCGCACAGCGTTAGGAGGGTGCAAAATTAAAATTAAAATTAAAATTAAAATCAAGGGAAGGAACGGGCCTCGGCACGCAGGCCGACTGCACAGCTCCGGAGCAGGGCTTAAAATGCACGCAGCCACACGACTCTCACCAAAAAAAAACACCTTAAAACCGAGAAACTGTAAGAGTGACAGGAGAAGAAGAAGAAAAAAAAAAAAAAGACATGAGTCCAAAAAAACAAACCAAATACAAATAAAATCCAGGCTGGACAGAATGTCAATCACAGTAATGCTCCTGTAACCCCGCCCCCTTGGCAGTGGGAGGTGATTGGGCGATCCGCGTCCCAGGCCTGTTCCAGCCCCCCTGGCCCAATCCACTCATGACGGTATCAGACCGCGAGCCGCTCTCTGTATCCAGTGGGTGCACTTCAGCCCCTCACAAAAAAAAAATGCTTGCTCCGTTTGCAGTCCATGGCTTTGCCCTGCTCCGGCTCTCCTGGCTTGTCCACGGTCTCCGTCCTGTCCGTCACAGCGTTGGGGGGTAGGAAGAAGTCCACCATGCTGTGGCCCCCCCGCCCAGGTAAACCAGGCCTGGTCAGGAATCGCACAACACTGCCATCTGAAACAGGGCCTAACCCAGGCCAAATCTGCTCACAAGGGAGTCCATAGCACATACACATTCACTGGACCGGGGGGGGGGGGTCGCTAGGCAATGGTGGGGCAGGGCGCGGGGCAACAGGAGACTTCTTAATGTCCCAACAGCATCCTTTAATCCAGCCAAGAGTGAGGAGAAGACACAACATGCTGGTGTCCATCAGAAGAGAGAGATGGTAAGAGAGAAGAGAGAGAAAGAAAAGGAGAGGTTTATATATGGAGGAGGGGTATACGGCTGTTCCCAAGAGGCCTGGGTCCGCTCGTTTGTCCCTGAGAAGTTTAAACGCACAAAGCCCTGGGGAACCTGAGAGAGAGAGAGAGAGAGAGGAGTGTCAGATATCAGCACGTTCAGTTCCTCCATTCTGGCTCAAGCCTCCTGCACTTCCTGTGTGGACAGGAAGTCGCACGGTTGCACACCTGTCCTCAGTGAACTCGTCCATCTCCTCTTCGTCCTCGAGCTCCATGTCCAGCTCGTTGTCCAGGCTGTCTCGGCCATACCCGCTGAGGACGCTGAAATCAGGGAGAAATATGACGTCTGCACTGACAGAACCTGCAGCAGCCTACAGCACCCAGCATGCACCTCACTCTGAACCCCCTCTGACCCGCAGCAGCCTACAGCACCCAGCCTGCACCTCACTCTGAACCCCCTCTGACCTACAGCACCCAGCATGCACCTCACTCTGAACCCCCTCTGACCTGCAGCAGCCTACAGCACCCAGCATGCACCTCACTCTGAACCCCCTCTGACCTGCAGCAGCCTACAGCACCCAGCCCCTTGAACCCCTCTGACCTGCAGCAGCCTACAGCACCCAGCCTGAACCCACTCTGACCTGCAGCAGCCTACAGCACCCAGCCTGAACCCACTCTGACCTGCAGCAGCCTACAGCACCCAGCCTGAACCCACTCTGACCTGCAGCAGCCTACAGCACCCAGCCTGAACCCCCTCTGACCCGCAGCAGCCTACAGCACCCAGCATGCACCTCACTCTGAACCCCCTCTGACCTGCAGCAGCCTACAGCACCCAGCCTGCACCTCACTCTGAACCCCCTCTGACCCGCAGCAGCCTACAGCACCCAGCCTGAACCCACTCTGAACCCCCTCTGACCCGCAGCACAGAGGCCGAACAGACTCTGCTACAGGTGTGTGTGTCTGTGTGCTTTGTGCTGTGTGTGTATGTGTGTTTGTGTGTGTGCAGTTTGAGCTGTGTGTGTTGTGTGTGTTTCTCTGTGCATACATGTGTGTGAGTGTGCTTTGTGTCTGTGTGTGCTTTGTGCTGTGTAGGTGTGTGTGTGTGTGTTTGTTTGTGTGTGTGCAGTTTGAGCTGTATGTGTTGTGTGTTGTGAGAGAGAGAAGGAGAGAGAGAGAGAGAGGGAGGGAGGGAGGGAGGGGGAGAGAGAGAGGGAGGGAGGGAGAGAGGGGGAGGGGGAGAGAGAGAGAAGGAGAGAGCTCAGCTGGTGGCTAACCTGACTGAGCGGCAGGTGAAGAACACTATCCTCTTCAGCTTCTTGTTGTAGAAGAAGTAGTTGAAGGACCAGAGGCTGCCCTCCTCTCCAAAGGGGTCAGAGTCCAGGTCTGGGTTATAGCTGGGGGGGGGAAAGGGTCAAGGGTCAAGGGTCAAATCTCCCGCAAACACACAACAAGCAAGCATGCATACAGGCATGCAGGCAATGCACGCACACATACACACACACACGCGCAAACACACACCTGTATATGTCACAGCCCTGCAGGTTGATCTCCTGGTCGATGGCGTTCCACAGCTCAGGGCCGAGGGAGTTGAACTCCTCTCCCACTGCCGAGAACAGGCTGCCGTTCACCGCGTTCATCACCTGGGGGCGACAGAGAGCGCCACAGTGAGCGGATGTATGAGGCAAGCAGATGTGCGTACGTGCTGGGGAATTCACTTCCTGGAAAGGCCTTGTCTGTATCACTCACACGAAGCCAACACACCTCTTCCGTTTACAGAAGGCCAGAGACTGCACACGTATGCATACGAGACAGCACAAGGCTTATGAAACTGGAGAAAGGTGCAGCCATTTTTTTGTCACGTCAGGCAACATTTCTGACAGATTATGAGGAACCCAAATCAAGCCCAGCCCAACACTCTCTCTCACCGCACTCCATGACCCCCTTTCTCTGTGCTGACAGTTTATTACACTAGCCCTATTTACTTGGGCTTTTGTTTAGCACCATTTTACTTTTCAGTCATTTGCCAAATGCCGTTGAGTGTTTTTGTGCGCTGTATTTGTGAAGGAAACCCAGCTGAAAACACGCACACACTGCTACAGTTAGGCGTTTATGTGCGTCTGCACGCGGAGCTCCAGCGGCAGTTTGGGTCCACTCTCCGCTACGCGTGTTTCTGTGCAGAAGCTGCAGTGTTCTGGGCCTGGTGTGCTGGGAGGGTAAGCAGTGGCAGAGGGGTTCTGCGGGCGGTCCTGACCCAGTTGAGGCTGGGCTCCCGGCTGAACTCGTGTGCCCGGGCGGTGCTGAAGTCGTAGTCCGGACGGAAGGACTCGTTGAGCGTGGTGATGAGGTAGAACAGAGTCTTCCTGCAGCACGTGTCACTCAGGGGGCTCTCTCCATCCTCACTGCTCTTACCCAGCCTGGAGGGACGGGGGGAGGAGAGAGAGAGAGGGAGAGAGAGGGAGGAGAGAGAGAGAGGACGGGGAGGAGAGAGAGAGAGGAGAGAGAGGGAGAGAGAGAGGAGAGAGAGAGGAGAGAGGGACGGGGGTGGAGATAGGAGAGGGACGGGGGAGGAGAGAGAGAGAGAGAGGGAGGAGAGAGGAAAGAGAGAGAGGGACGGGGGGTGGAGATAGAGAGAGGGGAGAGAGAGAGAGAGAGAGGGAGGGAGGAGAGAGAGAGAGAGGGATGGGGGGAGGAGAGAGAGAGAGGGAGAGAGAGAGGACAGATATTGACAGAGGAAGAGAGGGAGAAAGTGCAGGACCAAAGATCAAGAGTAGGAGAGAGCCAGAGACAGAGAGAGACGAGGAATACAGGAAAGGGGGATTGAGACAGAAAAAGGCACATTTACACAGAAGACAGAGGATGGAAAGACAGAACGGGAGTGAGAGGAGAGAGGAGAAAAAGGGGAAACGGGTCAGTTTTTGAGCCGCTGATTCTCCTGCAGAGAGGCACTGGGCCCTTCAGGCCACTGGCCTCTCACACCCGCACGCTGGGATGCTCTGATGCTGGGCTGCTCTGATGCAGGGCTGCTCTGATGCAGGGGTGCTCTGATGCAGGGCTGCTCTGATGCAGGGCTGCTCTGATGCAGCGGTGCTCTGATGCAGGGCGCCGCGTGGAGAACTGCACCTGCTGCAGCTCTGAACTGCAGCGGGGGAGCTGCGGCTTCCTGCGGGGGGTGGGGGTGGGGTGGGGGAGCGCAGGAGGGACTTACTGCGGGGGGCTGGTGGCGCTGGACTGGGGGGGGGACAGAGGCCTCCAAAACGTGCGGCTCGCCCACCTGGCAGAACTGCTTGAACATGTGCTTGTCGTCGCCCGCCATCTTGCAGGAGTAACTCTCCATCCTGGGGACAGCGAGGAGGAGGAGGAGGAGGAGGAAGAGGGGGTCCAAGATTATTTGCAGGGGGAGGGGGGGGGTGGGAAGGATAAAAATTTTTTTACAAAACATAAAAAGATGTTTTCCAGTTGCAGTGTACACTGTCTCTACTTTGGCTTTCCTCACCAGGCACATGTTTAATTACTTTAGATCAGTACTATGCTTGTTATGATAAAGCTTTTTATAAGCATATGCCTAAATCAACAGGTACTACTTACCCACTTCACCCAAGTGTGTGACATAAGGCTGAAGTTTGCGTAACAGGGATTAGTTTGTTTGTTCTGTTTTTAACAGGGTGGGGTTGCTAGCTCCATGCCCAACCCCCCAGCCCGGAGGACTATGTGCTGTATTCGTCTGGCCCTTCACCTGAAACCTGCCCAGCAAGGTTGAACCCACCCAGGGCAAAAAGCCCCGGCTGATATAGCTTTCAGGATCCCGAAGGCACGCAAGCCTCCCCACCACGGCAAGGAACAGCACAGAGGGAGGTACGCTAACGGGCACGCTAACGGGTACGCTAACGGGCACGCTAACGGGCATGCTAACGGGTACGCTAACGGGCATGCTAACGGGTACGCTAACGGGCATGCTAACGGGCATGCTAACGGGCACGCTAACGTGCTTCACCAGGCCACCCTGAGCATATGCCTTCTGCCTGTCTGTCCTATCGTAGACATTAGAGTAGGGACAGGCAGATTTGGATTCAAAAGTTGCTATATGAAATGCTTCAAGCTAAGGCGGGACTGTAGGTTGGGTGTGTGTGTGTGTGTCTGTGTGAGTGAGTGTTGGGGGAGGGGAAGATGTTTATGTTCCCCTTGGTTCTCTAGCCCAGTTATGCAAGAGCAGGGTTGCGCAACACAGAGAGCCCTGAGCAGCCTGTCTAATTATAACAGAGATCAAAGGTCAGTAGGTCGACATGAAGAAAGATTCCTGGCTGGGACTCAGAACACTGTGGTGCTGCTGGGCCAGACGGACCAAACAGACACACACACACACACACACACACACACACACACACACACACACAGACACACAGACACACAGACACACAGACACAGACACACACACACACAGACACACACACACACACACACACAGACACACACACAGACACAGACACAGGCAGACGCAGATGCAGACACACACACACACAGACACAGACACAGACACAGACACGCAGACGCAGACGCAGACGCAGACACACACACACACACACACACACACACAGACAGACACAGACACAGACACAGACACACGCAGACGCAGACACACACACACACACACCTATTCAAAGGTGTGTCAATACCAGTCAGGCGTAGAAATAAACCTTTGTGAATCTGTGTCAGTGTATTTCTCTATCTCGTCCAGCGTGAAGTGGAACAGCCTGTGATGTCACAGGCTGCTGAAATCTCCATGGTTACCGCAGCTGAGTCCTGGTCTAATCCTGTCAGCAGGTTAAATAGCCACACACACTCTCCATTACGGTGCCCCCCCTCAAATAACCAAGCCTGCCCGTTACAGGACACCTAATACACTGGCTGCCCTGTCAGATCAAGTACCCTGGATATACAGAACATCAGCTGACTGCATGTAAATAACTACCAAAATGGCAACGTTTACCCCCGCCCCCCATCCCCCACCCCCCCAAACTATTCTGGCCTAAAACACTGTGACTACTCCCCCACCCACCCCCTCGATGAAAAAGCAAACGTTCACTGAATATCGCTAAAGTTCACCTGTACCTGTGTAGGCTGTTCTTTTACATTTTTTACTTTCTTGCATTAGCTTTGTTTAATGGGGTCGACCACAAAGTTTGTCAGGTTCATGCCCCAACCCCCGGTGCACATAAATGTGCAAGTTTATCTTGTTTACTTCAACTTTTGTGTTCTTATGTTTGTACAAACACAGGTAAACAGGCCTATTCAGAAAACACCATGTCCTCAGCTATGTAATTCCCCTGTTTCTAGGTAATGAATGTGATAAATTTTGACTTTAAAAACAAAATGAAGCAAGGTGGTGGGGGGGTGTGTTATGTGCCCCCTCCCCTTGACCCCACCCCCACCCCCACCCCCTCTGCAGTGTCAGTTCTGTGTTCGGCTCACCCAGTCTCGCGGCCCTCAGACCTGACACAGACCTCCCCCACGGGGTCATTAAAGCCTGATTTATACTTTGTCGCACGACCCTTTCAACAAGTGTCTTCTCAACCGAAAAAGTTTTTTTCCCCCCCCGCCCAGTGTTACGCACCTTCAGAAGTTTGTTATGTCACAGGATGTCACGTCGCACAGTGCTGACTGGACAGCCAAATAGAACACCAAAACTCATTCTCACGGATATGTTTTTTTTTTTCCCCCTTCCACGTCATTATATTTGGTTTGAGGCGACAGACCACCTTCTTTTTTTTACCATAGAGACCACAGAACCGTCCCCTCAGGCTTTCCCTGAAGTGCAAATGCAAAACGTCGCGCAACACTTTCACTTTTGTTTCCGCGACAACCGTCGAAAGGGTCGTGCAGCAAAGCGGAAGTCAGGCTTTACGGCAAACTCCGCCCCCCCGCTCGCCATTCGCCCAGCGAGGTCACCTGACCGCAGGTCTGATAAACTGTCAATCGTTACGGTTATGTCCACGCCCACATTACGAGCGCGCTCCGCCAGCCCCAGGGCACGGGTTCGACCCCACCCCCTCTCGGGTCAGAGGGGGCTGGAAAGGAGCCTCGTCCCAATTTCGGCAGCGGTGGAGCGGCTCGACGTCCCCGCTGAGCGAGTCGTGGCTAGTTCTTAAAAGGTCTGCCCCAAGGGAGCTTTCAGGCCTGAGCGGGGCAGCCCATCAGCTCCAGCTCTGAGACGCTCCAGTGGCACATTGAGTGGGTGCGTTTTCCACGCTCCTCTCTCAGCGTCCCAGGTGGCACGCTTGCCCTCGCGTCCCGGGACAGGCGTACTAGTCCCCCCCCCCCGCCTGTGGCCCCCAGGGTGCTAATCCGGTGCTTTAAAATGGACCCTCTTAACGCAGCCGCAAATACACCGTGATGCCGGCCGCGCGGAATGGCCGCTCGGGCCCTGCAGCGTGAGCGGAGGAGGAGGACCGGGGGCAGCTGACATGCGATAGGCGCGCTGCAGGGAACGCCGTGCTCTCTCGGCTACACGACGCGCGCAAACACACCTGCAGTTTCCACGTAATCTGACCCAATCAGGCCAGGCGCACAGGGTCAGTGCAAGGACACACACTGGACTAGAGATTCCAGGCCTCCTGCAAACCCTCCCAAAATACCAGCCAGTCTTTCAGTTTGTGCGTCTGTCTATAAAAATCTGACATTAAGTCCATGATACACAGGCAATATTTCAGGCAATTTAATTAATGACGGACAATATTGCCCGCAAAATGGATGGATGCAAGCAAACTGGATAAAAATGGATGATGATAAGGTAGTGGACTCCAACAAATTAAAGTATGGTGAACAAACACGATTGGTCAGAATCGTGGGCTAAATCTCTCATCTCCATTGCCTCAAAATGTTGCCTGTGTATAATGGCCTTCGGGGTGAAAGGGGGAGGGTCAGTCTTTTCCAGTGCATCCTGTGAGTGACAGTGTCTTTGCTGCTGGAGGTGCAGGCAGACCAGCTGTGAGCCTGAACAGTGTGCAGGTGTTCCGGTAACTACCTGCCCAGGATATGAGAGTCACCCGTCTCCACACACAGATGGGAGCTCATGGCTTCAAAACTCGAGTTCTCCAATAACTTCATGGCTGCAAAGAGAGGGGGGGGTAGTGTATAGCACATATTTACATAAAATAAAAACAACACCTCACACACTTTCTGGATATAGAAAAAAAAAACAGATGGTTATTGCATGTCTCAAACTGGCTGACTTGCCACAGACCATTTTCCCGACGCCGTGTTACACACTGTTCTCCGTTTAAGCATCGCGCGTGACGAACGGCCAGACTCCAACCTAGGTACTCATTTACTAATGTGTAATAAAGGTAGATTACATGGCCCACAATAAAATTACGGCCAAAGTTAGAATGGGGTCACAAGGTGCAGAGTCAATTCGCTCCGTCTGGCGAAGGCAACCGATCAGCCAATGTCACTGTATTTTAGCATAAGCTTTCACCTTTGACTTTCTTAGCGGAGTGAAGTTACACAATTTGATATGCGCACTGATTGACTAGTGTCTAAATTGCTAGCACGTCATTGGTCAACGAACCGAAACCAATGCGAGCATCTTCCGTTTCGACGCTCTCGACAAAGAGATACCTTCATCTACGATCTAATCATTAACAATTTACATTTCCGCTCCTCCGCCCAAACATGTAACGTTAGTTCCTTGTTGTAGCAGAGCTAGCAACCAAACTAGCATACCTACATTAGGGTCGCTGGTTAGCATTGTTCCCGTTACCTTAAAAGGCAAAAAGGAAACATTCGGCTGAATAGCAAATATTGTACTGCCAATACACCCACACACGAATACACATCTCAGGCAAACTAACGTAGACCACATTTACACATGCCACTTGCGTTATATTAGCCAAAAAGTGAGCAGTTTACATTAAGATGCTAGCTAACTTACAGCAAACGTAGCTAGTGTTTCTTTTCTCACCTCTGAAGTACTGTGTTGACGGTGTCAAATTACACTCCACAATCCTGAGTCTGAGGTTAACTCGGCCGCGATGTTTGTTGGTTGCACAAAACAAAAAGGAGCAAATAACAGCGCTGTTTGGTAGCTAACCTTAACCAGTAGACTAAATGGACACCAGGGCCAGTTTTTCTTCCTACTTTAATTGTTGCTGCAGCCACCGACAAAGACCAGGCTAACGTTAACCAGCGACAATTGCAACACAATACAGTGACCCCGAAACTGCTTTAAAGCCAACCAATGTTAGCTATGATCGGGACGATACAGAATCGGTGTTAACGTCGTCTAACTCTTAATTCAACACCACACAAACGTGCTCGGTCGCGGTAGATGACTATTTATTCTGTGTGCGGATTCTTCTATCGAAAAACTGGCTTTTCCAAATAAATGCGACGACATTAAATCCAGCGACCGTCGGAGACAATCCAGCTCGTTCTGCAGCAGCATCCCCTTATTTGGTCGGTGTATATTTATTTAAAATTAGACTTAATATGCGAGATCCGAGTCGCTTTTATCGCTGCGACTCGATCCCTACTTATTTTTATATTTTTAAATCGGAAATTATTCGAAATAACGTTATCCGTGGCTAATGGCGTAGTTCCGTATCCAAGATATCGCAGCAACAAACACTGTGACCTGCCCCCACCGCTCTAACGTTGGTAATATGAACGCCCATTGTCAAAGCCACGCCCGCTTTCTTCTAGACCAATGAAAGCGTCCTTATGATGGTTCTTGACTCTGTCTGTTAAAAATGACAGGAATCCAATAGGCCAAACCACTTGTCAGTTGAGATAACCACTATGTTATTTGTAGAAAGAAGGGTTTCTTTATTTGCCCCTCCTGTTTATTTGTTATTCATATTCAAGAGTAGCAACACAGCCACTGTCGCCTGTAAGCAAATTTACTAAATTATTTATTTACAGTGATGATTTATTTGAATGTACGTAATAGGGGTATCGTTTTCCGAACGTTGGCATTACGATGGGATTCCCTAGCAGCTCACAGTCTTGCACAACCGTTGTGTTTTTGAATATCTTGATATTACTGTCATTTGTTGAATGGCGGAGGTAACTGTCAATCATGATTTGACCAACTGCAGCCGTAAGTTCGTTTTTACAGGCGTGAAAGGCTTGGCGAAGTTTATTTAGCACACTGGGTGATTAACTTCTTAGGGCGTATTCAACTCTCACGTAGCCTACATACGCACTAAATAAGTACAAGCAAATTACAATAACATATGACCACACGTTGTGAACAGTGTAGCGAATAGCTTGGTAGTATCGATGTCTTATGTATTTAAAAATACATACGGAGCCCTCCATAATGTTTGGGACAAAAACAATTTCTTGATCTGGCTCCCTAGCCTACTCCACACTTTTAGATTTGTAATCAAGCAGCAATTCACATGTGGTTAAAGTTCAGATTCTTGGGTTTCATTAAAGAGTAATGTTATACATTTGGTTTTACCGTCTATATAAATTACAGAACTTCATCGATATAGCTTATTTCCTGGCATTGAATTAAAGTTAATCACCTGAAATGCTCGTCTTTTTTTGTCCCTAACGTGAGTTCTTCCTCACAGTTGGGAAGTTTGACGGGAGGCCGCTAGGGGGCGTACGTGCTTCCTGTGCTGCCAGTCAATACGAAACCTACAGTGAGGAGATGAAACTGCATCTTTGACGCACACATAAACAAGACGGGGCGACGGGCAACTGTGGGCCATATTTGTGGACTAAACAGTACTGGAGCGCTGTTGAGACTTATCCCTCCCCGCCTGAAGGGCCAGCGGAATGGCGCTGAGCTCGGGCGGGTGGGCTCGCACCCCCTCGCCGGCTCCATCTCCTCCTCTCCCCGGCTACGGGGCCTCCCAGAGCGGCTGTAACACGGTGCTAATGTCGGTGCGGGTTTCGGTGTGCCACTCGGGAATACGGCCGTTGTGTCTCCCAGGGGCAGAAGACGAGTCCTTGCGTTTGCAGCTCAGCATGGACCCTGGGAGGGCCGGGGAGTTCCGCCTCGCTCTACGGGACGTCAGTTGTACAGGCACCGGCCAAAGTGTGGTAAGAGTTTGGGGGAATCCCACGGCAGTCGGAAACTGAAAGAAGTGATCGGTGACTGAATCTGAGTGGGTGATGTTTGCTAACGTGATTTCCAAATGAAATGTATTTTATAAGTTAATTCCTGACATGTAACCTGTATAGTGAATCTCGAAGCATTTTGTCGGCACGTTGCTAAATGTTTTTCTGAGTTTCAGCTGGAGGTAAGACATGTATCATGTGTTGTTATTATTAACAGTGTTACCAGGGCTAGGCGAAACCGCGAGTTTGCGACATTTGCGGGCTACAGTTGCCTATTTTGTGTTGGTAAGACAAGCAGATAACTTGTTATTGAAGAGAAGGAAGGTAACGTTAGCCTGTGCTGCTAGGTAGACAACATTAGCTGGGTTTACTTTCTGTCATTGTGGTCACGGGGTTCGATGACGAGTCAGTTTTTAAGTTGCATTACTTGCTCCCGGATATGTTCATACTGTTAGCAGGCTATAGTAGGATGCACACACATATCCAATTGAACTGTTAAATTATGTGTATTTGTTGCGTATTAGTAAGATGTAATGTTGCACGGTATGCAACCCATGGGAGGGAGAATTGTCACTTTGTACTGTACTTAGTACAGAGTAGGCTATTGCCATTACAGTGACCAGCCTCTGGAACGACTGCTCACTCGTACTACAGTTACCGATCAGCTAGGATTTAGGATTTTATTAGGGTCCCCATTAGCTGATGCAGAACATCAGCTACACTTCCTGGGGTCCACACAAAAACATCACAATAGATAAGACACTTACAGACAAAACAACCACATGAAATAAAAATGAAAAAGTATAACTAACAATATTCTTCCCCACAAACATATTACTATACATATTCTTATTCATATACACTTATATATATATTTGTATACACTGAATTCACTGGCGAATGAACCCATCGTTATTTTGTGTAGCGCATTTAAACTAGGTTGTCACACAGCTCAGTGACTGGCAGCACAGCACGTATATTTTTTTAAGAATAAAAAAATACGAAAAAATATTTTCTGCCAGCGAGAGACAAAACTGAACATCTTTCCCTGACAATTTAAAAGGTTATTGAGGGAGACCTGTGTAAAACTGTAGTATTTACAGGAGAAAATGACCTCCAGTGCCCTATTTAACTGAGCAGGATTACTGAGTTAGCTGGATGGCTGCACTAAAAACTGAGTATAACTGAGAACCCTCCCAAATCTGGAACATGGACTGAAGTAAAAAGAGCTGTTCCAGGTTTTACTCAGTGCAGTTACCCAGCTAACTCTGCAATCCTGTTTCCTGATACACCCCAGAGGTCCCACGGGGGCTGAAGGTGACCAAAACATTCACACAGCAAGAGCCTCACAAAAGAAAAGCTGAATTGGTTATTGGATTAAAATGAATGATTGAAAACCCTGGATGATGAGTTATTTCAGTAGTGAACTTGTAAGTTGTGTTCATTGAGGATTTTTATGTATTCAAAACATCCTCTCACTTTTGTCCTTTCCACTTCACCCTCCCCCCCACCCCCCCCCCACACACCACACACACACACACGCACACACACACCCCAGTCCATCGCGGAGTTCGACCTGCGGTCCGTGCAGTACGAGGTGAAGTCGCCGCGTTGCCACGAGCTGCGTCTGGCCACGCCCCCTCACGATCGCATCAACTTCAACTTCCGCTGCGAGAAGGAGGCGCAGGAGTGGGCCACCGTGGTGATGTCATCGCTGAGGGAGGCGCACAGGGGTCAGTACGCCTGTCCGCCATCTTGCCGTCTGTCCTTGTTCTCTCGTATGGCCCCCTCGGGGGCTCAAATGTGAACACACGCAAAAAAACCAATAACGCTGCCAGTGATTGGTGCAAAAGAAATACCGTGACCAATCGCTGGTCACGTTACTGGTTTTCGCGTGCGCTAAAAGGCTTTGCGTGTGGTAAAGGTCAGTGGTCAGAAAACCAGGCCCTTGATGAGGAGACGGGGGGACGGATGTGAAAGAGATCAGTGATGAATAGCGGAACGGTTCTCTTGGTGACGTACAGGTTCTCTTTCTCTCTGCTCCTGGGACTGTGCCGTTGTTCTCGTACGGCTTTGCGGGCCTTTCGAGCTTCCGTTCTGTCTGTCCGTAGTCCTGTGCCCCTGCCCGTGCCCGAGCCCGAGCCCGAGCCTCCCTCTCTCCCGGGTTTGAGTGCGGTCGGTGTGCAGCGACCGCAGAACCACAAGCAGACCGCACGGGCCCAGAGATCCGGCCAGGCCGCCCGGCTGAAGACTGGCGGTCTCCTGCTGAGGGAACCGATCGCGTGCTGTCTGTGTCCGCCGGTGCGACGTCGCGTTCTGCAGCGGCCGCTCTCTAGCCACGCCGCATCGGCTCGGCGCTACGCTAGCGGACAGGCCTCGATATGAGGGCGATGCGCTGTGTGAGGCGTCTCTGTCTCTACGGCCCGTTTCCTCCGTTGGAACTGCCTCCGCTCCGTTTCTCTTTCTCTCCGTCTCTGTGCCCGTGTACTTTCTTTCCCCCCTCACCCTCTTGCGCACACTTTCCTCTCTGCTACTCCCTCTGTCTCTGCACTGTTTTGTGGAGCTCAGGTAAGGGACGGGTTACGGAGCATTGGTGGCTCAGCGGTAGAGCTCTCGCCTGCCACGCTGGAGGCCCGGGTTCGTTTCCCCGGCCTCCAGGTCAAACCCAGCCACTGCGCAAGCCAGTGCATTCTCAGTGCAGAGGTAGAGCCAGTGCATTCGCAGTTCCGGTCCCAAGCCCGGATAAATGGGAGGGTTGCGTCAGGAAGGGCATCCGGCGTGAAAACATGTGCCAAATCAAATATGCGGTTCGGATGATCCACTGTGGCGACCCCTAACGGGAACATCCGAGAGAGAGAGAGAGAGGTAAGGGAGAGGTTCTGGAAGAGCACGGTGACCTGGGATAGGCGGAGGCAGCTTGCGGAGATGGCATGCTTAATTAGGCGCAGGATGGGTGTAACCGCATCAGAGGCTGAAACGCTTTCTCTGTGTTCTATGCTTTCAGTGTGGAAACCTGTAGCTTGCCGGGGAAAAGGTACGAGCGTGACCTAATCTTGAACTTAAAAAGGCAGACGGAAAAACTTTAAAAGCTAGTCGGAGGATCGCAGAAGGTTCTGTTCCTGGGTGTAATCTCCATGCCGAATGAACACGTTGCTTTATTGAAGCGCCGGTCGTAATGTTTGTTGTGGATTGTTTTTTCCACAGCAGTCCTGATTGGTGGATTGAGCGCGGGGTGCATGAGTGTAGGGAGAATGGCGTGAGGTCTTCCTCGTTGACCTTGCTTTCCTGTCCTTCAGTGGCAGACAGCCCTCCCATCGCTGAGCGACAGCTCAACCTGGAGCCCCTGGAACCCCAGAGCTCGGCCGCCCTGCCCAAAGCAGGTGAGCGCTGTCCCTCTCTCTCTCCCTCTCTCTCTGTCCCTCTCTCTCTCTCTCTCTCTCTCTCTCTCTCCTCCTCCTACTCCTCTTCATCCTCCTTCTCCTCTTCATCTTCTTTTCCCCTCCGTCCCTTGCTTACCCTCCAAACCCTCTGTTTTGTTCTCTTCTTTTTCTTTTTCTCTCTCTCACACGCACACACACACACACACACATGCACACACACACACACGCACACACACACACACACACACACACACACACACACACACACACACACACACACATGCACACGCACACGCACACACACACACGCACACACACACCACACACACACACACGCACACACACACACACACACACACACATGCACACACCACACTCACACACACACACACACACGCACACACACACACGCACACACACACACACGCACACACACACAACACACACACACACACACACACACACACACACACGCACACACACACACACACACACACGCACACACACACACACACACACACACACACGCACACTCATACATACACGCTTTACTCATTGTCCATAATTCAGTTTCGCTCTCTGTCCTTTCTCGCTTATTATTAATTTCCTGCCAAAAAGCTGCCGCTTGGCTGTCTCTCTGTCCAAATGAAGCGAGGTGTGACCGTGTGGAAGTCCGTGCTTCAGTCGCCATTTTGTGCTGATGCAGTGGGGGGGCAGCAGGGGATTCCCAAACCAGCCCATTTGGGACAGGCTCCTTCTCCCTGTCTGACAGTTCTCCCTGGAATGGAACACGAGTGCCTTTCCACTCGTCCACAGAAACCACAGAAGCAGGAGGAGTTGGCAGGAAATGCTTCGCCTCCTTCGCTATATATTAATATTAACTCTAAGGCCACAACTCTAAGCCAGCTACAGTATATGTTAGGGTGCTGTAAAATCCTATCTCACTAAAATCCCAGCGTTAGCATAGACATAGATACAGGTATAGATTGTAGGTCTAGAGTATGTTTAGTAATAGGTAAACGTGAGGGTTATATTGCAACAGCGTAGCAGGTTGCCATCGCAGTAACTGAGCGATCAGTTCCCGGTGCCTCAGTCACAAGCCTCCAGCCGTTAGCTAGGTAGCTACAGCATATCACTGCCCAAGTAGCATATGTCTAGCATACGTCGCTCTGGATAAGAGCGTCTGCTAAATGCCTGTAATGTAATGTAATGTAATGTAATGTCTGGGCCCTTGCTATTGTTACACAGTGGGAGCAGGACAGGTTGGTTGTATGCTGTGTTGGGAGCTGGCTTCTTACTTGAATTACTGCAGGGGCGTCTAACTCCAGTCCTGGGGGGCCACAGTGTGTGCAGGGTTTTGTGGGTTTCTTTCAATCAGCTGCCAATTAAGGCCTTGAGAACAAGGTGTGTAAACTCCATGCCTTAAATTAGTCACTGGTGCTGAAACACATGAACAATCCAGCAGCCACTCTGGTCTTCCAGGCCCGAGGGACAGCCTCAAAAGGGTTGCGTTTGTGATTTCCAGGTGGAAGTGCTGAAATTACATTTTGGTTAAACGTTTGTTATGAAGCATTTTTACGACTGTTCTTTATGATGAACCTAAGGTCCAATTGACAAGACCGGTCAACAGGTTGGCAAAAAGTTATATAGTTATATTTTTAAAAGGAGAACAGCTAAAGGAGGGTTGTGTAGCAGTTAAAAATGAAGGCCCCCCATATCACTGGAGCAAATGTTTTACCCACGGTCTGATTTTTATTTTTCATATTGCCCTTGGGGCACAGTGGTCTGAATTCTCTCTCTCTCTCAGTCTGTGGAGTCCTGTGACATTTTCACCGGCTATTTCTGTCCTCCGGGTTTCTCCCCCCGCCCCCCCCGGCTCAGCTCTCACACTGTCAGTATTGTCCGGCGTTGCGCTCGCCTTGCCGAAGCTTCTGCCCGTTAATGTGCGCCTTTCTTTTACTGTGGCCCAACGCCCCTCCTGCCGCCCGCTTGTGTTTGCCTGACAGTATGATGTCATTGCCCCCCCCCCCCCCCCCACAGAGGAGCTGTGTGCCGATCTGACTCGAGCCATAGAGGCAGGTGACACGCAGAGCGCCTCTCAGTATGCAGTGAACCTGGCTCGCCAGCAGGCGGCGCTCAAGATCCAGCTCTCTGAGAAGAACTACGCGGACGCCGAGATCAGGTGGGGGCCCTTTCGGCAGATGGGTGGGGGGGCGGGTGGGCGGGCGGGGGAGGTGGTGGAGAGATCGAGGAGTTCACCAAAAGCATTTTGATTTAAAAAATTGTTATTGAAAAATACCTTATTTAGCAGTTTAAGCACTGTGGGCAGCCTGAAAAAAAACAGATGAGTGGAATTGAAGAGAAGGAAGGTTTAGAGGGGTAAACGGAAGAAAGGATGTGAGCTGGCTCACGGGCTGCCCGTAGCCTTAGGTCTGTGTGTGCAGTGAAAGGCACATCCTGAGCTGTGTGTCTCTGTGGCAGCCTGGCGGTGGTGGTGGAGGACGCTTCCTCTTCCTGTTGTGTCACGGTGAAAGTCTTCCCCCACATGACCGTTGCGTCACTCAAGCAGCAGGTCAGACTGCACCACCATTCCACACTTTTTCCCGTACTGTGTTCCTGTAGTAGGTAACGGGCAGCTGGTCTGTGTGGGATACATGCCCGTGCTGCTGTGCATTTGACTGTGTTTTGCATATCGGTGAACATCATCTCCAGGGAGCACATGAAAGGCCCCCAGCCCTCAGACTGGCTGCATTGGGCTCTGTAGCCTTTCCCAGAAACAAGGCGAGCATTCATCACCACAAATACAACAACACAGTGAAGCACTGCGCTGTTCAGCACAGAACAGTGAGGCAGTGTGTGAGGTTCACAGCCACAGTGACACTGAACAATAAACAGAGAGAGTGTGTGGTGGTGGAGTCAGGTGCACACAGGTGAGTTCTCTCTCTCTTCACTCTCTCTCTCCCTCTCTCTCCCTCTCCCTCTTCCTCTCTCTCTCTTCCCCTCCCTCCCCTGTCTTCCTCTCCCTCCCTCTGACTCTCTCTCGCCCCTCCCTCCCTCTTTCTCCCCCCCCTCCCTCTCTATCTCCTCTCCCTCCCTCTCTCTCCCCCCTCCCTCACTCTCCCCTGTCGCTCTCCCTCTCTCTCCCTGCTCCCCTCTCTCTCTCTCTCCCTGTCTCCCCCCTCTCTCTCTCTCCTTCCCTCTCCCCCTCTCCTCTCCCCCTCTCCTCCCCTCTCTCTCTCTCTCTCCCCCTCTCTCTCCCTCCCTCTCCCCCTGTCTCTCTCCTCCCTCTCTCCCCTCCCTCTCTCCCCTCTCTCTCTCCCCCCCTCGTCTCTCTCTCTCCCCCCCTCTCTCTCCTCCCTCTCCCCCTGTCTCTCTCCTCCCCCCCCCTCTCAGGTGTTTCAGGAGTACGGGTTCCACCCGCGGGTGCAGCGCTGGGTGATCGGGCAGTGCCTGTGCGTGGAGCCGCGCTCGCTGGCGTCCTACGGGCTGCGGCGGGACGGGGACACGGCCTTCCTGTACCTCCTCTCGGCCCGCCAGGCCCAGCTCACCCGCCAGATGTGCCTGCAGGACCAGGAGAGCGCCCTGCTCGCCCCCCCGCCGCCGCCCAGCAACGGGCCCGCGTCCCAGGACCGGAGGGGCTACAGCACCCTGCCCCCCCGCCTGTCCCACAGCAGCATGGGTGAGCTGCTCTGTGATGCACCCGAACACCCCAATATACTTAGTTACACAAAAACTTTTAATGTATTGTGGTTGCGCACGGACATGCCGGTGCACATTGGTGAACATGGTCATTCACTCTTATTCACCATAATACAGTCTTTCCCATTCTGACACTCTCCGATATACCGATAAACATTCGTAAGCCGTAGCACCGATGCCCATCAATAAGGTGGAAGTGACTGATTGGGGAACACGTTGGACCGGCTGCTATGATAGGCTGTTGAGAGACCCCTGTGTGATGGGTCTCGTGATTGGCTGTTTTAGGTGGCAGCGGGGGCGGAGCTGAGAAGTTGGGGATCGGTGAAATCCGAGACCTCATCAACCTGGAGATGCCCCAGCTCAAGGAAGCCCTGGACCCCAGCAAAGCCAGCACACAGGTACCCAACACCTGGGCACCCGCACACTGCCCAACACCGGGGCACCTGCACACTGCCCAACACCTGGGCACCTGCACACTGCCCAACACCTGGGCACCTGCACACTGCCCAACACCTGGGTACCTACACACTGCCCAACACCTGGGTACCTGCACACTGCCAACACCTGGGCACCTGCACACTGCCCAACACCTGGGCACCTGCACACTGCCAACACCTGGGCACCTGCACACTGCCCAACACCTGGGCACCTACACACTGCCCAACACCTGGGCACCTGCACACTGCCAACACCTGGGCACCTGCACACTGCCCAACACCTGGGTACCTACACACTGCCCAACACCTGGGCACCTGCACACTGCCCAACACCTGGGTACCTACACACTGCCCAACACCTGGGCACCTGCACACTGCCCAACACCTGGGTACCTACACACTGCCCAACACCTGGGCACCTGCACACTACCCAACACCTGGGCACCTGCACACTGCCAACACCTGGGCACCTGCACACTGCCCAACACCTGGGCACCTGCACACTGCCCAACACCTGGGCAGCTGCACACTGCCCAACACCTGGGTACCTACACACTGCCCAACACCTGAGTACCCACACACTGCCCAACACCTGAGTACCCACACACCTCGATGGCTGTCTACCATCACAGTTATCAGGGGTAATAAAATATGAATGAATCAGGTGTGACATCACCTTTTATGTAGAAGATATAGATGAGCCTGTTTGTAACAACCAGTAGAACAAAGCAGATGGTGATTGGTTGATACTTGGTACTTGGTGATTGGTGCGAGCCAGGAAGTATTGCCAGAAGTTATCCGCCAGTCACTAACGGTGCTGTTCTATTGGCTGTGGCCAGCAGACTTCCTGGTCAGTCCAACTCCTCTCTGTTCTACCAGTGAGGTGGTGTCACAAGAGTCCTTTTCCCAATTTTAAAAATCCCTGGTAGGCAGCGACACCCTCACACACTGTGCCAGCACAGAGGTACGCGTACACCGTTTGAGTGCTGACCGTCTCCATGGCGACTCCTCCCCCCCGCAGCTGGGATGGGCGTGCCCGTCCTGCACCTTCATCAACAAGCCCACGCGGCCGGGCTGCGAGATCTGCAGCATGGACCGGCCCGAGGGGTACACCGTGCCCGGGGGGCACCAGCCCGACCCCGCCGAGCTCCGCCGCATCACTCAGGAGAAAGAGGCCGTGCGACAGTACCAACAGGTGAGAGAGAGAGAGAGGCCGTGCGACAGTACCAACAGGTGAGAGAGAGAGACAGGCCGTGCGACAGTACCAACAGGTGAGAGAGAGAGAGAGGCCGTGCGACAGTACCAACAGGTGAGAGAGAGAGAGAGGGAGAGAGGGAGTGAGAGAGTGAGAGGGAGAGAGTGAGAGAGTGAGTGTGTGAGAGTGAGTGAGAGAGAGAGAGTGAGTGTGTGAGAGTGAGTGTAAGAGAGAGTGTGTGAGTGAGTGTGAGTGAGTGAGAGTGAAAAAATTAGTAGTTGTTTTAGTAGTGAAAAAATTGAAATTTAAAGTAGAAAAAATAGAAAATTGAAATTGAGTGACAGAGTGAGTGTGAGTGAGTGAGTGACTGAGTGAGTGTGAGGGAGTGAGTGAGTGTGTGAGTGAGTAGCTGAGTGTGTGAGAGAGAGGGAGAGACTATAATAACTTTTGATTTACCTGCTATCATTTGAGTGCAAATAAGGCTAAATCAACTAGCACAGAAGTACCCCGTTACAAAGCACAAGACCAGTGGTCACTCTGAAAAGGACGAACGTGCCGCTGTGTCACTTAAGCACGTCACACATTCCGTGTGTAAAAACATGACGGAGATGATTCAGTGATTCTCAGGGTTCAGACAGAGAGCGAGAGAGAGGTAGCATGGTGGGTCCTGCTGCCAAAAATGAATGTAATGCCACGAAAAACGGAAAAACTTTTGAATTTGCCCTAAAAGCGTTTATCTGGGGAGGTGAAGGGTCAGGAGACGGGCTGCCCCTCACGCTGACTCTCTTCTCTTTTGCCTCTTTGTGTTTTGAAGGAGAAAAAGGAGAAGAGAAGAGCTGAGGGAGGCTGGCCCACAGAAAAGCCCACTACTATATAACCTGAACCGGCCCACTGACCAGGACTACTGACACACTGTTTAATCTGAACCAGCCCACTGACCAGGACTACTGACACACTGTTTAATCTGAACCAGCCCACTGACCAGGACTACTGACACACTGTTTAACCTGAACCAGCCCACTGACCAGGACTACTGACACACTGTTTAATCTGAACCAGCCCACTGACCAGGACTACTGACACACTGTTTAATCTGAACCAGCCCACTGACCAGGACTACTGACACACTGTTAATCTGAACCAGCTCACTGACCAGGACTACTGACCACTGTTTAACCTGAACCAGCCCACTGACCAGGACTACTGACACACTGTTTAACTGAACCGCCCACTGACCAGGACTACTGACACACTGTTTAACTGAACCGCCCACTGACCAGGACTACTGACCACTGTTTAACTGAACCGCCCACTGACCAGGACTACTGTCACACTGTTTAATCTGAACCAGCCCACTGACCAGGACTACTGACACACTGTTTAACCTGAACCAGCCCACTGACCAGGACTACTGACACACTGTTTAATCTGAACTGGCCCACTGACCAGGACTACTGTCACACTGTTTAACCTGAACCAGCCCACTGACCAGGACTACTGACACACTGTTTAATCTGAACTGGCCCACTGACCAGGACTACTGACACACTGTTTAATCTGAACCAGCCCACTGACCAGGACTACTGACACACTGTTTAACCTGAACCAGCCCACTGACCAGGACTACTGACACACTGTTTAATCTGAACGCCCACTGACCAGGACTACTGACACTGTTTAATCTGAACCTAGCCCACTGACCAGGACTACTGTCACACTGTTTAACCTGAACCAGCCCCTGACCAGGACTACTGACACACTGTTTAACCTGAACCAGCCCACTGACCAGGACTACTGACTTACTGTTTAATCTGAACTGGCCCACTGACCAGGACTACTGTCACACTGTTTAATCTGAACCAGCCCACTGACCAGGACTACTGACACACTGTTTAACCTGAACCAGCCCACTGACCAGGACTACTAACACACTGTATGACCTGAACCAGCCCACTGACCAGGACTACTGACACATTGTATGACCTGAACCAGTCCACTGACCGGGACTACTGACAGCCCTCTCTGCACTGTATAGCCTGTTCCAGATCACTGAGCAGAACTCCACTGACACTGAATTCAGTAGCACACAGGCAGGACTACTGACGCACAAATACGTGTGTATGCACATGCACATAGACACACAAACACATGTGTGCATGTGTATGCGCATACACACACACACACACTTGTGTGTGCTCACAGACTGGGCATTCAGACTGCGGTCTCACTCATTGGCACAGGCATACTAGCAGCTGCTCTCTTGGCAAATCCCTTAACAGAAAAGGCCCTGTTGAGGATTCAGCAGCCTGATGCCTGTGAAACAGATGCTCTTTCAGTGTGACAGGCTGAGATCGAGACAGATTGAGACAATGCCACACTGAGGCACACAACAGCACTTCCTTAAACCTAATGCAGAAACATTACATTTAATTATTATTATTATTATTATTATTATTATTATTACGTCTGCTCTCTTGCTCCCTCCCTGAACATATTGTTGACGGCATGCCCACCTGTACGGCAGGAAAGTTTTCATTTTTTATTTTTTTGTGTGACGTGGGTACATATGGCTGATGGATAGTTTTTTTTTTTTAACACTTTCACCTGTGTAGAATGTATGTAATGATATATAGTCCAGTGGTGACCTGACTTGGTGTGAATGTTCTCATAATTTTCAGCTGAACTAAATTCATCTTACACCCTGAGTTCCGTAACGGAATGTTGTTGACTGTGATGATTATTACCGTTATGTCCGTCCGTGACGCTGTCAGAGGAAGTCTGTTGGTTCTGTTGAAGTGAAGGTGTAGGGCGTTTCAGAGAGGGGAGGAACTTGTATTGCTTTCAGGGTGTTCTACGTGTGTTTCAGGGTGTTCTTTGCTTACTTTTAGATTATTCCACTTCCCGTGTGTGTGATCTTTACTCACTCTCATGTGTCAAATCAACTCAGTGCACATCTATGCCAATGTGCATTCTCAGTAATATAAATAAGATATTTATCTTGTTTGATATTTATTAGGGGTTTGGAGGCGGGGGCGGGGGGGGGGGGGTGGCATTCTTTGAAAAATTGTTTCTAAAATAATAAATTAAAAAACTAATTTTAAATGTCTTGTCTTTAAAATTATTTCCGTGTTTCTCGTCTGTTTATTTTTTTATGTAAAATGGCGGCTTGACGTCACAGTTAATGACCTTGTAAGGTTAAACTTAAATGATCACTCTGTCCTGTAAGCCTGTCCCGTGGATTCCCTGGAGCACTGAAGTACCAATAATCTGCAGTGAACGGTGATTTCAAATATTATGTGACACCTGTGCACCGTTTTGCGAGTGATTATCTAAAATAGGAAAAAAATGAAAACTGCAACAAAAAAATGTTTCAAATGTTTTTTGTGCATATTATTTATACATTCATGCAGATTAAATGGTAATATGCAAACAGGAGTGACAAGGTGTGCGATGTCATGCTGAATATAACCACACTGGTTTTAGGGAAAATAAGACCACAGCACTTGACACTGGCAGCAGTTTTACATCCTCTTGCACTGTAGTATGATTCACTGATTTACTATAACCTTCATCCTTCTGTGAATTTAATCATTTCTTCCAGTTGTGCTGTATTGGGTGTTTATGGTTCTTGGTTGGCATGGGTAAGCTACATTAGTGCTTTAGCGATGTAGCATGTTTCCGGTGTCATCCATGAACCTTGTATCTCCAAAGTAAGGAATTTTCTGGGAGAACCAAAGTGGCCATGTTTTTACCATTTGGGTTTTTGTGACCAACTTCATTGGTTGTTGAGTTAAATGTAGGGCTAGAACAGAACTTTCAGCTGTCAGTGAATAAAATGTATGAGTTTTTTGCACAATGCCTCTGATGTAAACTCGCTGCTGAATGTTGTTTGCTAGGTCTGGTACTGGTCCTCCTGTTACTCAGGGGGGGTGTACTGATATTCTCTTGCTCTGTCAGCCGGTTCTGCTGAAAGAATGTCACGTAAAGTAAACAAAGGGTAAGTGAATAAATGGAGCCTCCTGTTGTGTTAACAACGCCCTCGCTCTCTCTTCTCATTGGTCCGCCAGGCCAGGGAGGCGGAGCGGAGGGAGAACTTCGCCCGGCTGGTGATGCTGGACGGACAGGACCTGGTGCCCAACCCCGAGAGCGTGGACTGCCGCATCTGCTACCTGGACCTGCAGCCTGGGGAGGGGGTCCTGCTGAGGGAGTGCCTGCACTGCTTCTGCAGGTGAGAGAGAGAGAGAGAGAGAGGGAGAGTGCCTGCACTGCTTCTGCAGGTGAGAGAGAGAGAGAGAGAGAGAGAGAGAGGGAGAGAGTCTGCACTGCTTCTGCAGGTGAGAGAGAGAGAAGAGAGAGGGGAGAGAGAGAGAGAGTCTGCACTGCTTCTGCAGGTGAAAGAGAGAGAGAGAGAGAGAAAGGGAGAGTCTGCACTGCTTCTGCAGGTGAGAGAGAGAGAGAGAGAGAGAGAGAGAGAGAGAGAGAGTCTGCACTGCTTCTGCAGGTGAGAGAGAGAGAGAGAGAGAGAGAGAGAGAGCCTGCACTGCTTCTGCAGGTGAGAGAGAGAGAGAGAGTCTGCACTGCTTCTGCAGGTGAGAGAGAGAGAGAGAGAGAGAAGAGGAAGTCTGCACGCTTCTGCAGGTGAAGAGAGAGAGAGAGGAGAGAGTCTGCACTGCTTCTGCAGGTGAGAGAGAGAGAGAGAGAGAGGAGAGAGAGGAGAGAGTCTGCACTGCTTCTGCAGGTGAGAGAGAGGAGAGAGAGAGAGAGAGAGAGAGAGTCTGCACTGCTTCTGCAGGTGAGAGAGAGAGAGAGAGTCTGCACTGCTTCTGCAGGTGAGAGAGAGAGAGAGAGAGAGAGAGAGCTTGCCGCCATTCAGAGGTCTGGACAGGGGGTTGGCGGCCGGCGTGCCGCGGTCAGTGTGTCCGAGCCGCGGTCACCTTTCACGTTTCCTTTTTGCGCTCGTGTGCGTGCAGAGACTGCCTGCGGTCGGTGATCCTGATGTGCGAGGAGCCGGAGGTGGCGTGCCCGTACCGCGACGACTCCTACGCCTGCGACTGCACGCTGCAGGAGAGGGAGATCCGCGCGGTGAGGAGGCGCCGTCTCTGCACCGCCACCCGCTGGCCGCTTCCGTCCACTGCACGCTCCGCTCTCGCCCGGCCTGAATGAAGCAGGAAACATGAAAGGAGGGCAAAAATATGTGATTTAGAACGCTCTTACACTGAACATTCTAATGCTGATGTCACAATCACCGTTGGCGACACTGACTTAGAATTTTGGGAGGAAAAAAAACATTCCGAAAAACCTACTCTTTAAAGGTTTAAAAGAGAAAATGGGGATGAACCTGAGCAGGAAAGAGGAATATGGGTCTGAAGTGAACATAGGTACTGAAGGATGATAAAAAGGCCGTTGATAATAAAAGATGGCCTCTCTCTGTGTCAGCTGGTGTCGGGGGAGGAGTACGAACGCTGGCTGCGGAGGGGTCTGTCTGTGGCCGAATCTCGCTGTGAGAGCAGCTACCACTGCGCCAGCCTGGACTGCCCCGGCTGGTGTGAGTACGAGGACACGGTCAACACCTTCCACTGCCCCGTGTGCGGCAAGCACAACTGCCTGCTCTGCAAGGTACCTCACACACACACACTCACACACACACACACACATACACATACACAGTATCTCTCTCTGTCACACATACACACACATGCATATGCACACACCTTCCACTGCCCCGTGTCCAATAAGCATAACTACCTGCTCTGCAAGGTTTCACACACACACGCACACACACACACATACACACACATAGAGGCACATAAAAACATGCATACATTACACATGCTACACACACACACACACACACACCCAGCCTGTCTGCTCCAGCGGAAGTCGTCTGCTCCCATAGGAAACACATGTTCTTACATAACTCATGTCCGGAGCCAGGGAATAATGAACACTTACCACACACACACACACGCACACGCACACACACACACACACACTCGCGCCATCCTCTCCATCACCGGTGACAACAGCAACTGCGCGCTAATGCACACACCATACACACTCTTCACTCACGCGAGCTTACGCACTCACACACACACGCACGCACACACACACACACACACACACACACCCTTAGATTCCACTCACTGCTGCTTTTTGACTGGCATGGTTTTTTGTGCAGCAGTTGCTGCCTGTCATGCAGGTGTGATATATGTGGCCCAGTGATATATATGAGCCGGGGGAAGGGTGGGGAGGCGGGGGGAAAGGTGGGGGGGGGGAGGGGGGGGGCTCTGGTATGCTGTCTGCTGCCGGTGTCATGTGACTCCCAACTGTACATAATGTACCCAGACTGCTGAGCCTGTACTGCTTTCTCCGTCATCCCCTCTTCTCCCTCCCTCTCTCGCTCGCTCTCTCGCTCTCTCACTCACTCGCTCTTTGTCTGTCTCTCTCTCCCTTTTTCTCTCTCTTTCTCTCTCCTTTTGTTTTTTTTTCTTTTTTCCCGCTCTCTTGCTCTCTCTACCCCCTCCCCTCGCCCTCTACCATTCCTCCCTCTTTATGCCTGTCTGTTTCAGTCTCTCCGCCTTACCCAATCCTCACTCCGTATTTCCTCTCCTCTTTGTTCTTTTTCATTTTATCCTCCACTTTTCTTCTGTCCGTTATCCAAAGCCTTTATGTTTTCTTCCCTCTCAGAACTGCTTTGTTTTCCCAGTGTCATTTTGGACCTTCATATGAAGCCTTTAAATGTTATTAGAAAAACATTGATGCTAACAGAAAAACATCAAGGGGAACTGAGTTATACAATCTCTCCCCCCCTTGCTCTCTCTCGCTCTCTCCCCCCCTCCCTCCCCCGTGCTCTCTCTCTCCTTCTCCCTTTCTCACTGTCTCGCTCTCTCCCTCTCTCTCTCGCTCTCTCTCTCCCTCTCTCTCTCGCTCTCTCCCTCTCTCCCTCGCTCTCTCGCTCTCTCTCTCTCTCCCCTTCCCGCTTTTTCTCTCTCTCTCTCTCCCTCTCACTCTCTTGCTCTCTCTCCCTCGCTCTCTCTTTCTCCCCCCTCTTGCTCTCTTCTCTCTTCTCTCTCCTCTCTTGTCTCTCTCTCCTTCCCTCTTTCTCTCTCTCTCTCCCTCGCTCTCTCTTTCTCCCCCCTCTTGCTCTCTCGCTCTCTCCCTCTCTCGGTCTCTCTCCCCCTTTCCCGCTCTGTCTCTCTCTCTCTCTCCCCCTTTCTCCCTCTCCCTCCCTCTCTCTCTCTCTCTCTCAGGCGATCCATGAGGGGATGAACTGTAAGCAGTATCAGGACGATCTCACAGCTCGCGCCGTCAACGATTCTGCAGCCCGCAGGACCCGAGACCTGCTGAAGGTGCCAGAGCAACACGCCCACACTACCCCACACACCCACACCACACACCCATACTACCTCACACGCCCACACTACCCCACACACCCACACTACCCCACATGCCCACACTACCCCACACACCCACACCACCCCACACACTACACCCACACACCCACACTACCCCACACACCACACTACCCCACATGCCCACACTACCCCACACACCCACACCACCCCACACACTACCCCACACACCCACACTACCCCACACATCCACACTACCCCACACACCCACACTACCCCACATGCCCACAGTACCCCACACACTACCCCACACACCCACACTACCGCACACACCCACACCACACACCCACACTACCCCACACACCCACACCACACACCCATACTACCCCACAAACCCACACCACACACCCACACTACCCCACACACCCACACCACACACCCACACTACCCCACACACCCACACCACACACCCATACTACCCCACACGCCCACACTACCCCACACGCCCAAACTACCGCACACACCCACACTACACACCCTGACACACTGGCATTAACACACCCAAACTACCCCACAAAGTCATGAGACACACCCTGAAATATGAATGTTAACACATCACAACACTGCCAGTGCCGACTGTGGTCAGCAGCTCCATTAGGAGATGACGGTTAGGGGGGCTCCACGTTTCATTGCTATCTAGCGACCCCTGCTGGTCAATTGCATCCATGCACTGCATTTTAAGGTTTTCCTCTGACTCCACCCAGCAAGCTCAGCTGTGTGAAAACAAGCAAACTGGCGACATCTCATCTTCCTGAGGACTGTGGTTGTCTACACTTCCCGATAGGCAATGGGGCTCTCGCATGAATCCAGCTGCAGTTGCACACAGTCGGACATTTTAAAATTTTGGATGAGAGCTGCATATGTTCAGCTGCATATTTCATGCCAAATTTAAAAATAATAACTCTAAAGACACGCCCTGACATGCTGATATTAGGACATTTTCCTCAGGGCATCTAAGATTGTGAGGGGCGTTCAAGAGCGAGATTATACTTTCATACTTTCGAGATCATATTTTCAGAAATTATTGGAGTATTTTTGAGGAATGAGGCCTGAAGCTGTCCCCCCATCCCCCACCTGAACAGACTTTGGTCCAGTCCGGCGAGGCGATGCACTGCCCCCAGTGTGGTATCATCGTCCAGAAGAAGGAGGGCTGTGATTGGCTGCGCTGCACTGTCTGTCACACGGAGATCTGCTGGGTCACCAGAGGACCGCGCTGGGGTCCTGGGGTGAGGACCCGCCCCCTTCTGTCTCACTGTTCACTTACTAGCCAATCACCTGGTCTCTGTGTCAATATATGCAGCTGTGTATGAGTCTCATATTATTAAACGTTCCGTTTACGTTATAATAGCAATGTATCGGGAGTGAACACTGATTTTTGTGCTTCATCGTGAATGAATCTGTCTCGCTGTCTCTTCCCTGGACTTGCATATTGCAGTTAAACCATCTTTGTGCCTGCAAAGGTCTTTGTAAGTTACAGGTTTCAAGTGAAACAAAAAAAAAGACCTTGTGTGTGAGGTTGCGCAGGGAATTGTGGGTCCTCAATTAGACTGTGTTTAGAGAGGCGTTAACCAACATGGTGACATTTTAAAATCTGAATGTGCAGCGTCATAGCAACTATCCTGCGTGTAGTTTTTTTGTGTTCTTTTTCTTCAGTTGGTGTGTTTGTTACATATCAAGGTCGGCTACGTGTCTGACGCTCTTCCTGTATGTGTGTGTGTGTGTGTGCGTGTGTGTGCGTGCGCGCGTGTGTGTGTGTGTGTGTGTGTGCGTGTGTGTGCGTGCGCGTGTGTGTGTGTGTGTGCGTGCGTGTGTGTGTGTGTGTGTGTGTGTGTGCGCGTGTGCGTGTGTGTGTGTGTGCGTGTGTGTGTGTGTGTTCCAGGGCCCTGGTGACACCAGTGGAGGCTGCCGCTGCAATGTGAACAAGCAGAGGTGCCACCCCAAGTGCCAGAACTGCCACTGAGAGAGAGAGAGAGAGAGAGAGAGAGAGAGAGAGAGAGAGAGAGAGAGAGAGAGCGAGACAGTAAAAAAGAGAGATATGTCCATTAGCAGTCACTGGATATGTTTGTCAGTCACAATTTTATGCAATGGTTACTTTAACCCACACATTCACACATGCAGTACACCCACTTATGAAACCTCTTAAACTACCCAAAAAAAAGATAGTTGAAGGAAGCCATATTAATACAGATGAGGGAGAAGTTGCGTCCGGTAAGTGTCCTTGCTAATGCTTCCAGAGCTCAGGGCTGTTCGTCCATAGCTGCTATGATAACTTTTTTTTGTTTTTAATGCTAAATAAAGGTTTCTTTGTTTTGCCCCCCCTCCCCCCCCTCGACTATTGGGTGATATTTTGCTAAGGGAACCTTTCTGTTACTGAGTGCCTATAGGGATGCCAGCCAATGGAGAGCTTGTATCCTAGCAGCCAATCAGAAGACTTGTTCGGGGGGGGGGTTGAGATTGTGCCATTGTGCCTGAACTGTTTGAACTGTTTGTTTGAATAAAACTGTGTTTTCAAATTAACGCGGAGCGTCAGAGGGAATTAATATTCACTCGCTTGACAACACACAACACACATTCACCTCACCGATTCACAGTTCAGTTAATATCTCAGCTTTTCTCTTTGGCTGTAAATGATTGTGCCGAAGTCTTTTTTTAGCACCTACTCGGTCAAAGGGGCTGTTCTCCCCGATTCTGACCAAACACTGGTCAGAGGCTGGACTTTGATTGGTGAAATCAGATACCCTGACCAATGGGAAGGCTGCTTCTCTTTCAAAACGTTTTTTTTTTTTCGGAGGGGGACGGGGCGCGGGTTTGAAGACCCTTGGCTGTGACTGGACTGGGATAAGAGTCGAAAGTATAAACCATCGTGTCTAGCGGTTTATTTAGCACCACCTGGTGGCTGCAGTCAGCGTAAGACCCTCTGGGGATGGTTCAAACAAAGAAAACCGAGCACGTTTTATCACCATGAGAGCGCTTCTGTAGAGTGTGTGCGTGTACACCGTCTCATCGCCCATCCAGTGAACAATCCTAAACGCTGACAAAATATTCCATCCTGACCTAACAATATATATATTTTTTTGTTGTTGCTTTTTTTTACTTGTGGCCAGACGAGCCACATTTTCACAGGCTGTAATGCAGAAACGACTCAGCTGGGGAGGTGAGGGGGACAGAGGGATTCATGGAAACGCTGCAGCGTGTGTCAGGGTCCAAGCCTCATTTTATTTATAGAATTATAACTGGAACCAGGCGTGCATGTGTGCTTTTAATTTGGGCGCCGAGCAGGAAATCGTAAAATGTATGCTTTTCAAAAAAAAAAAAAGAACCCAAGCGATGTATGGTGTTAACCCCTTGGATTTTTCGAGGATGACGGTCTGTATCCATCTCAGACAGGCTGGAGGTAACGGGGGGTTAGGCTACAGCTTCCCGCCTCTTTCTTTCCATTTCTTTTCTTCGTTTTTTCCCTCCTTTTTCACTCACGGTGCTCCTGTACATCCCGCGCGCTCACCCCGCCCACCCCCCCCCCCACCGCCCCCTCCCACACACACGAATGCACACACATTTCCCGGGTTACCACGGAGACTTGCGCGGACATGCTCTCTCTCTCTGACCACTTTTGGGCCGGATTTGGGCTGCAGTTGGTCTGCCATCTTTGCCCTTGGTGGTCCTGTCGGAGCTGTGCTCTGCCACCCCCCCCACCCCCACCCTCCACGCCCCTCTGTCTTTCCCAGAGAGTCGACGGGTAAAACTGGACTTTTACATTATAGTCACGCTGATGTCTGCAATTGCGTACCAGATTTTAGGTGTGCCACCTGACCCTCGAAACAACGAAACCCTAGAACAAAAGCCTGTACCTGCCCCAGTTCAGAGACCTACACTCTTCCACCAATGAGCTGCTGGCCTGCATCCAGGTAAATCCAGGTTAACGTGTGTCCATGTCACATCTTCATGCAAAACCCGCCATCCTACTTGCATGAAAACAGCACAAGGTACAAGCGCATGTCTTATGCTGAAGCATGCCTGCTGTTGAAGCAGCTTGACTGGTAAAGCTCTTGGACGGGACATTAGTGTAGACCTGCTGCACATTCAAGTAACCCTGTCACAAACTGAACTCTGTGGAACCTGAGGGGAGGTCCACGGATTAAAGGAGAAACGAGTAGAAATTAAAATAAGCCTGACAGTTGACCCATTTTCAAGATGTGGATATGCAAAAACAAATCCATTCCAAAAAACCGGTCGATTTAGTTTTATATTGAACTTAAAATATACTTTAAAATAAACTCGATCTACTTAAGAATACTTTTAAAAAATTAAGAGGTATGCAATGCTTTTTCGTGAGTGCTTACGAAAGGTAAGATTCGAAAGAGCTTCGAAAGAGTGTGCTTGTAAGCACCAAGACTTTTTTTCTGGACCAAATGAAATACTTGTGAAATATTTGCAAATATTTGATTTCCATTCCAGACATGTAATTCGCGGAGGTCATTCGTCTGCCTGCGTTTGTGTACTGATCGGAATCAAAGCGGTGTAGGGCTTTTCATTCATAAGACAAAGCTTGGCAACAAGCAACGCGACACATTGCTGCTGCCGTTTCGTTCGCGCATCGGACACGCCAGGGTCCCGTCTGCAGGCCTCCAGCCAATGAGTGAACGCAGCACGCCTGCTGAGCGCAGCCCGTGGTAGACCGTGACGTCAACGGCGTCGGCGGCTGCACTGTAGCGAGCTAGCTGTATACACTGTATATAAACTAGCTAACTGTACGGTCTTCTTCAAATTGGGGCGTTGCGGCGTCGCGTGCGTTGAGACGGCTACTTTGTAAACGGGGCTGGTGAGGGAAGAGAGGGACAAAGAAACGTCGGATAAAGACTGCTGGTTAGTGCAAAGTCGTGTTGGCAAGTCGGGACAGGTGGAACCTTGACTACGAACCGTAAGTAGTCGGACATATCCCTGTACATTCATGCAAACATTTACTCGTGCAACTTGGCATGTAAATATTGCACAGAAAGAGACTGTTAAACGACGGCATTTATTCCGTGTACTTTGAAGATCTTGCACTATGCGAGTGTGTAAATTAGCCAGATAGCTAGCTCAATTTAGTTGTCAAATAAAGGTGAATTAAGAAAATACGAATGAAGAGAAGCGTTATCTAACTTCAGACGTGTAGGTGACTGACGCTGCTAGATGAGTAACTGGGCACGCTTAGGTGGCTGGTCCCGGCAGCAATTTCGAATGGCTGGAAATTGTTAACTCGATATGCGGCTACGTTATGTTTTTATTACGTAAGAGGCTGTTGTAGCTGACCAGCACGATAATATAGCTAGTCTATTTAAATGCATCACGTATGTAGGCGTATGCAATTAACTGTTGTAATAAACGTTCTGGTTAGTTCGGCTATTTAGATATCCCGCAACGGGTAAAGTGAGCATTCGAACGCACACGCCCCTCCGGGAGCGTTTGAACTGCCTTCCGTTCCCTTCTTAATGTAGCCGATGTTGCCTTTATCGGTGTAGGCAACCGCTATATGCCGCTGAGCCAGCAGCGGCTCCGGCTCACGGACAATGCTCTCGAATCGTTTCTTAAATAAAATAAAAAAAGCTTGTCTGCTTTACCAAGGATTAGTCTATCGCCAGAAGCTGACTGCTTTATTAAACATTAAATAATCGATTAAACTAATCAATCACCCAGTCAATAAGTTTGTTTAGTGCTGGTGAAAGAAGTGCTTCAGTGGAGCCCTTCCAAAACAAAAACAAAACAAAAAAACAACAACAAAAAAAATAGCATATATGAGACTAAATGTATTATAACGTGTTATAATAAAAAAATTAATTATCATAAAGAGTAAAATTTATTTTAGTTCTAATTTCATCCGAAGTGAAACGCTATCGCGTTCTACAATCAACGAGAATGGTGCTCTGCTCAAGGTTCTGTCATATTTCCGTTGTCTTGGCTTGTTGGTAAATGTGAGCAATCAAAGTCAGGTTTTCTGTGAGGAGGATTTATGTGAAATAGGGGCCAGTTCTGTGCTCTCTGGCTGCCTGCGAGCCCAGTGTGTTTTAATCTCCTGTGTTTCATATCTGTCGACCTGCTGGGGATAACAGAACGCAAACACTTCTCAACCTTTGCCTGAATGAGTAGAAGAGGTGATTTTGAGTCCTTAGCATTGTTCATAGAGCTTCGGTGTTACACACATATATATATATATATATCTTTTTGTGTGTGTGTATATATATATATATAATTTTTTTATTTTGTGTGTGTGTGTGTCCCTGGGGCGATGTAAGTGCCGTGCATTTTTGGGAACAGTCCCAGGTGATGATCGGTATGAGCAGCCACGGCGCCCCGGGATCAGCCTCTGGTTTGGCTTCCTCCCGCAGGATGGCGGAGACCAAGGGCAAGTTTGACTTTGCGATCGACCGCGGGGGCACCTTCACGGACGTCTTCGTCCGCTGCCCCGACGGCCGGGAGAAAGTCCTCAAACTGCTGTCGCACGATCCCCAGAACTACAAGGACGCCCCCACGGAGGGGATCCGCAGGGTCCTGGAGGAGGTGAGGGAGAGGGGCGGGGGGAAGGGGTGAGGTGTGAGCGGGAGAAGGTGGGGGGGGGGGGGGGACGGGAACGGAGAGGAGCTGAGCCAGGGGGCAGAAGGGCTGAATTTGGATGGATGGAAAGAGAGAGAGAGAGAGAGAGGGAGATAGAGGGAGGAGAGAGAGAGAGAGGCATCGGGGGAGGAGAGAGAGAGAGGATAGAGAGGGGGAGAGAGAGAGAGAGGCATAGGGGGAGGAGAGAGAGAGGGATAGAGGGGGGAGATGGAGGGAGGAGGGAGGGGTAGAGAGGGAGGTAAGAGGCAGTGGATAAAGAGGGGAGGAGAGAGGGATAGAGGGAGGGGGAGAGCGGGGGAGCATAAACGGAGAGAGAGAGAGAGAGAGAGAACAGGAGTTATATTTGAGCAGGGAGTTAAAGAGGAGGTGGAGACAGGATTACATGTACAGAAAAGCCAGGGGGAGGGGGAGGTTATGTGATCATTTGGGGGTGTGGCATCTGCAAGCCAATCAGAGACCAGGCTGGAGTGAGGAGTCGGATCAAGTGGCATTTCCACGATGTAGCAGCATGTGCATGTACACGTGTGTACATGTGTGCACGTATACGCGCCTGTGTGTATGTGTCTTTGTGCGTCTGCGCCTGTGCGTGTGCACGTGTGTGCGTGTGCGTGTGTGTGTGCGCATGCATGTCTCCTTTCTGCCTGTCTGCTTGTTGACCCCCCCCCCACCCTCCCCCCCCCCCCTTTGTGTCCCATATCAACAGGAGACTGGGCGGGTCTTTCCCCGTGACCAGCCGGTGGACTCCTCCGTGATTGGCTGGATCAGAATGGGCACGACGGTGGCGACCAATGCGCTGCTGGAGAGGCAGGGGGAGAGGACGGCCCTGCTGATCACGCGGGGATTCCGGGACCTGCTGCACATCGGGACCCAGGCCCGGCCGCGCCTCTTCGACCTGGTGAGCCAATAGGCAGGAGGCACCGGAAAGCAGCGCCCTGCAGTAACGCCCAGTGTCCAGTAGGGGGTGCTGTGCTAACACTGATACCAGTGCTTGAAGCTCAGGAGCTCCCAGCGCATCCCTGTCCCACTCACCCCGTCCACAAATATGCTGGGAAATCCACCCTGGCTACTGCGGTGAATAAGTGATTGAGTTATAAATAGTGTTGGGTTCCTAGGACTGGCTCTCGCTGGTTGGCCTGTTCGTGCACCAGGAGGGACCGGTAACAGTGTAACAATTAAGCTATTTAAATGTGCTCATTGGTTGCCGGGGGTCGCTATGGAAAATGGTTTTATTTATGTCACGTTTAGTTTTTTTTTTTTTTTTAAAAGACAAAATATTATCTTTGGCTGAGCTTAAAAAAATTATTCCCAATTTAGATCAGAGACTCCCAAGATCAGAGAGACGCCTGTTTCACTTTAGCTGGCAACATGACATGTGGTTTATCCGTGTTTCTCCAAAAACAGAAAATACGTACTTCAAAGCACCCTCCCCCCCCACACTCACCAAGCTGTGTAACTGGTGCATGTGCATACACATCCACTGTATGTCCAAACACAGACACACGCACACACATACACTCAGATCTACAATTATAATAAATTATAACAAGCCCTTTGTCTGTAACTGACATTTGCTCTCATCATGCCGTGTGTGTGTGTGTGTGCATATGTGCGTGTGTGTGTGTGCGTGTGTATGTGTGTGTGTATGTGTGCATGTGCGTGTGTGTGCCTGTGTGTGTGTACGTGTGTATGTGTGTGTGCATGTGCGTGTGTACGTGCATACGTGTGTGTGTGTGTGTGTGCGTGTGCATGTACGTGTGTATGTGTGTGTGCATGTGCGTGTGTACGTGTGTACGTGTGTACGTGTGTGCGTGTGTGTGTGTGTGTGTGTGTGTGTGTCTCTGTGTCGCAGGAGGTGTCCATGCCTGAGCTGTTGTACGAGGAGGTCATTGAGGTGGACGAGAGGGTCGTTCTGCACCAGGAGAACGGCCAGGTGCCGGGGAGAGAGGCGAAGAGCATCGTCACAGGTGTGTGTGTGTGTGTGTGCGTGTGTGTGTGTGCGTACACCCCAGCCTCACACAGGTACACTACAGAGACACTGCTCATACACACAGTACACTACAGATACACTGCTCATACACACAGTACACTGCAGTCACACTGTTCATACACACTGTACACTACAGACACACTGCTCATACACACAGTACAGTACAGACACACTGCTCATACACACTGTACACTACAGACACACTGCTCATACACACAGTACACTACAGACACACTGCTCATACACACTACACTACAGACACACTGCTCATACACACAGTACAGTACAGACACACTGCTCATACACACAGTACACTACAGACACACTGCTCATACACACTGTACACTACAGACACACTGCTCATACACACAGTACACTACAGACACACTGCTCATACACACAGTACACTACAGACACACTGCTCATACACACAGTACACTACAGACACACTGCTCATACACACACTACAGACACACTGCTCATACAGGCAGTACACTACAGACACACTGCTCATACACACTGTACACTACAGACACACTGCTCATACACGCAGTACACTACAGACACACTGCTCATACACACGGTACAGTACAGACACACTGCTCATACACACAGTACAGTACAGACACACTGCTCATACAGGCAGTACACTACAGACACACTGCTCATACACACTGCTCATACACACAGTACAGTACAGACACACTGCTCATACACACAGTACAGTACAGACACACTGCTCATACACACTGCTCATACAGGCAGTACAGTGGTGTGGGCAGCCGTGCAGAGGCCGCTGTGCTGAAGGAAGTCTGGCTGTCTGCTTTGATCTGAGGAGGAAGAGCATGAACCCCCATCCTGAGGCTGTTCTCTTATTGTTCTGTTTTACTGATTTCCTCCTCTACCCACCTGTCATATTCTCTCCCCTCCGAACACCCCCCCATTCTACACACACACACACACACACGCACACACACGCACACACACACACACGCACACACACACACACACACACACACACGCACACACACACACATGCACACACACTCATTCTCTCACACACACACACGCACACGCGCGCACGCGCACGCACACACACATACGTACACACACACGCACATGCACGTACACACACACTCTCTCACACACACACGCGCACATGCACGTACACACACACACACACACGCACACACACGCACACACACACGCATGCACACACACTCATTCTCTCACACACACACACGCACACACGCACACTCACTCTCTCACACACACACACACGCGCACACGCACACACCCATGCACATGCACGTGCACGCACACACGCACACACACACACATGCACACACTCTCTCTCTCTCTCACACACACATGCACAGGCAGCACCGGGGAGGTGTTGGAGGTGTGGCGTGAGGTGGAACTGCAGCGCCTGACTGACTGAAGGTGCGTCGCGATCCCTAGTGGCGTGCCTGTCGCGCGACTCTACACCGTGAGTACGGCACCCTGCTACCTGCCCCGCCCCACCCTGCTACCTGCCCCGCCCCGCCCTGCTACCTGCCACGCCCCGCACCCCTGCCCCCTGCTACCTGCCGCGCCCGCCCTCTGCCCTCCGCCCCGCCCTGCCCCGCCCCGCTACCTGCCCCCCGCCCCTACTGCCGCCTGCCTCTGTCGCCCGTGTCTCACTGCCCTACCCCGCCCTGTCCTGCACTGCCCTGCCCCGCCCTGTCCTGCCCTGTCTTGCGCTGCCCTGTTACCTGCCCTGCCCCGCCCTGCCACATTACCTGCCCCTCTACCTGGCCTGCCCTGCCCCGCCCCGCCCTGCCCCGCCCTGCCCTGCCCTGCCCCGCTGTAGGGCTGTGCGTTTCGGCAGGGGTGCTCAGGGGGCTCGTTGCTGCGTCCTGCGTTCAGACGGGACTCCAGATGGCCTCTGGGCTGGCCCCGCCCCCGCCCCGCCCCGCCTGTGATCGCTGGTGTCAGGTTACCTGCACCCCCCCTCCCCTCCTCCACCAGCGCAGGTGCTCAGATTTCCCATAATGCCCTGCTGCAGCGCCAGCTATTGTCTGAGCCGGTCTCCAGGCTGAGATTTATTGTGTTGCTATGCGCGTCACATGATATGAGTGACATGAGAGCTGGTGCACCTCCACCGTGGGGCCCGGGGGGGTGCACCTCCACCGTGGGGCCCGGGGGGGTGCACCTCCACCGTGGGGCCCGGGGGGGGGTGCACCTCCACGTCAGCTTGTCCTGGCTTTGGTCCAAAATGTGAAAGGTGCCCGCAGGCCCCCGCTCTCTCTCGTCTGAGGAGTCTAACCGGGCGGCCATTTCAAAGGAGAAGAAAACGTTTTCGCTGTGTTGCAGTAACGTTGCCACAGCGTAACGTGGCCATACTGTTTCTTTGCTGTGGGAACCGTGTGAATCGTGTGCTTGGGGCGATGTGGTCACGGTGAAAACTTTTCCGCTGCGTTCCATACGTTGCCCAGCCGTACCGTGGCCATACTGTTTCTTCCTCGCCTCGTGTACCCCGCTCGTGACATCGTGTGCTTGGGCGATGTGGTCCGTTGCACATGATTTCTCTCTCTCCCCCCTCCCTCCCTCCTCTCTCTCTCTCTCTTGCTCTCACCCCCCTCTCTCCACCCCCTCTCTCTCCCCCCTCTCTCTCTCTCCCCCCCTCTCTCTCCCCTCTCTCCTCCTCTCTCTCTCTCTCCCTCCCTCTCCCCCTTCCTTCTCTCCTCTCCCCCCCTCTCTCCCCCCCTTTTCTCTACCCCCCTCTCCCCTCCCCCCTCCCTCCCTCTCTGTCTGTCTCTCTTGCCTCCCTCCCCCCCCTCTTGCTCTCACCCCCCTCTCTCCACCCCCTCTCTCTCCCCCCTCTATCTTTCCCTCCCCTCCCTCTCTTCCCCCCTCTCTCCCTTCTCCTCCCCCTCTCTCCCCCTCTCCTCCCTCTCTCGCTCTCCCCCGCTCTTCTCCCCCTCCCTCTCTCTCCCTCCCTCCCTCCCTCCCCCTCTCCCCTCTCTCTCTCCCCCCCCCCCCTCCCCCCTCCCTCAGGTGGGCAGCTCATGAGCAGGCTGTGGGCTCGCTGGCGCGCAGGTTGGGGTTTGCCCAGGTGTCCCTGTCCAGCGAGGTGATGCCCATGGTGCGGGCGGTGCCCCGGGGGCTGACCGTCTGCGCCGACGCCTACCTCACCCCCAAAATCCGCCAGTACCTGCGCGGCTTCGCATCCGGCTTCAGGGGTGGGCTGAAGGTGGGTGAGGGGCGCAAAGCCGGTCCGTCCGGTTCCCAGTCCTGCCGAATCACACCCCCCCCCACCCCCACGTCACCTTCCGTCATCAGCACACGCCCGAGGGTGACCTGCACGCATGGAAACACACACGCACACACACACACACACACACACACACACACACACACACAAACACACATACACATACACACACGCACATACACTCACACACACACACACACACACACGCACATACACACACACACACACACACACGCACACACACACACACACAAACACACATACACACACACACGCACACACACACACGTACATACATGCACATAACCGCGCACACACATACACATGCACACGTACACACACGTACACACACATGCACACACACACACACACACGTACATACACACAAACACACATACGCACACACACACGCACATACATGCACACACACACACACACACACACATATGCACACACACACACTCACACACACACACACACTACACACATACACACACACACCACACACACACGCACATACACGCACACACATGCACACACACACACACACACACACACACGTACACACATATGCACACACACACACATGCACATACACACACACACACACACACACACATTGACATGCACATTCACACATACACACACACACACAGACACACATACATACACATGCGCACACACACATGCACATGCATATGCACACACAACCGCGCACACACACACACGCACACACATGCGCACATGCATAGGCACGCACATGCATGCGCACATGTATACGCCCACACACACGCATACATACGCAGACACATGTACATGCACACATTTTTGCACGCATGCTGTAAAATATGTGAAACATGCGCACACAATGCAGCATTCAGCGAACACAGCAGTGAGTCGGTCATTCAGAAGAGAGAAATTAGCATAGCAGACGAGTTCACCCACAGAAACACATGATAGATAAATCACACGTACATGAATGCATGACAACATTCTACCTCTGTTTCTGTCTCTCTGTCTCTCTCTCCCTCTCTCCCCTCCCCTCTCTCCCCCTTCCCCTCCCTCTCTCTCTCTCCCCCCTCCCCCCCCAGGATGTGAATGTGCTGTTCATGCAGTCTGACGGTGGTCTCACCCCCATGGATCGCTTCTGTGGCTCCAGGGCCGTGCTTTCGGGCCCGGCTGGGGGCGTGGTGGGGTACGCCCTCACCTCCTACACCCAGGTGGAGGGCAAGCCCGTCATCGGGTTCGACATGGGGGGTGAGCACAGCGAGATGGTGGTTGGGTGGGGGGGGCGGGGCGGTGATGTTATTTTTGATCGCATCGGGGCCATTTGGGGCCTCCAGTGGCGTAGCCCGTAGAGCGCTGTCCACATGCTCATTGCGAGCCGCGACGTCGGCGGTTCGAGTCCTCCCTCTCTCTCCTCCTAGTTCTTCCTGTCTCTCTACACTATCCTGTCTAATAAAGCTGAAAAAGAGTCCAAAAAAACTAAAAATAACAACAAAAAAATCGGGGCCATTAACGTAGGATTGGCAGGAAGGGGGGGGCCGTCGGCAGGTCAGCCCCCCCCTCCCCCCGTCTCGTGGCCCAACAGCGCCCCCCTGTGGGCCGTTGGGGGCCTGCGGTCTGTTTCGCAGTCAGCTGGCTGTAGAGTGAGGGAAATGGTGGTTACAGTAGCTATGGGTGAATCAGAGGATGAACATAATAGCGTTCTCTCTCTCTGTCTGTCTCTCTCCGTATCTCTCCCTCCCTCCCTCTCCCTCTCTCCCTCTCTCTCTCTGTCTCCCTCCTCCTCCCTCTCTCTGTCTCTCTCTAACTCCCTCTCTAACTCCCTCCCTCTCTCTCTCCCTCTCTCTCCCTCTGTCCCAGGCACCTCCACGGACGTCAGTCGCTACGCGGGCCAGTACGAGCACGTTTTCGAGGCCAGCACCGCCGGCATCACCCTGCAGGCGCCCCAGCTGGACATCAACACCGTGGCGGCGGGCGGCGGCTCCCGCCTCTTCTTCAGGTCAGGCGACGGGCCGCCTCACGCTTGCCAGCTCTCTGGCGCCCCACGGTGGTCAGCCGGGGGAACTGGGCTTAGTACTAATAAGGGCGGTTACTGGTTTAAAGGCATGCTATGCAGGATTTTAGTCTCATGGCTAGCTGGATAGCTAGCAGTGGTGTTAGTACTGTGAAGTGAGCAATCATGAGTGATGGGAAGGCAGATTCAATTATAGCTTAATTAATTCTATGATGTCTTATGTACAGCTTAATTAATTCCATTAATTCCACAGGCTCTGGACCAGGATACTGAAACACTGCAGTTAATGGCACCTATTCATACCTACTTGGGTGCAATGTTCTCTCAGATGAGGGCGTCTGCCATGCAAACAAATAATAAATGAATAGTTAATAACTCTACACAGTCGACTTGAGCTTTCCAGCTGAACGTCTGACTGGGGAAAGCGTGTGAATGGTGGACTGTGTGTGTGTGCGATTATGCGGTGAGAGGCGGTCTGCATGTATCATTTTTTGAAGTGTGGCAGTCATGCTCATGGAGTGTCAGTCAGTCAGTTTGTCAGTCAGTCAGCCAGTCTGTCAGTCAGTCAGCCAGCCAGCCAGTCAGCCAGTCAGTCAGTCAGCCAGTCAGCCAGCCAGTCAGTCTGTCAGTCAGTCAGCCAGTCTGTCAGTCAGCCAGTCAGCCAGTCAGCCAGTCAGCCAGTCAGTCTGTCAGTCAGTCAGCCAGTCTGTCAGTCAGCCAGTCAGCCAGTCAGCCAGTCAGCCAGTCAGCCAGTCAGTCAGTCAGTCAGTCAGTCAGTCAGCCAGTCAGTCAGTCAGTCAGTCAGTCAGCCAGTCAGTCAGTGAGTCAGTCAGTCTGTATTTCTGTCTTTTCAGGTGGGCCTCAATCACGATCCACTCAGATTTTCTGTTCAAAACTGTCAATTTTTTAAAATTTTATTTATTTATTTATTTATTTATTTATTTATTCAGATAGTTTATTTGTAATATTTTTTTGGTAGCACAAAGCATTCCACTGGCAGCAGTAGCTAGGTTAGCACTTACCTGTGGAGCCACTGACCAGGCCTGGAGCCGATGGATCGCAGCTAAAACACCAGCGACACAGAACTTCAGCCTGAGTCACTTTGAGTCTTCTTAAGGAAGTGGCCAGGAAGCTCATAATTCCCAGTGAGGTTTCTCTCATTGTGTGCTCTTCTGGCAGGAGATTAGACCAGACAAGAAACTTCAGTGGGGTTTAAAAAATTTTTTTTTTTTTTTTTTTTTTACAAATTATTCTGAAGGGTCCGGATGGGAGGACTAGGGTTGGGGGTGCTATCCCATGAGTCTGCTGGAATGTGTTGGCCAGGAAATTCCGGTCACTCTTCTGTTCTCCCCCCCCCCCCCCTCAGGTCGGGGCTGTTTGTGGTGGGGCCAGAGTCTGCAGGTGCCCACCCAGGTCCTGCCTGTTACAGAAAGGGTAAGAACACCTCTCTCTCTCTCTCTCTCTCTCTCTCTCTCTCTCTCTCCCCCCTCGTTCTCTCTCTCCCTCGCTCTCCATCTCCAAGCTACCTTCCTCTCTCTCTGTCACACACACACACACACACACACTCCCTACTCAACGTGTGGACCAACACAACCAGTGTTTGCTGTGCAGTGAGAGCAGCTGTGACAATAACCACAATGTTAAATCATTACAAGTGAATAATGATTCTCTCTTTCCCTCTCTCGATCTCCCTCCCTGCACGTTCTCTCATTTGTTTATTCTTATTGTCTCTCTTTCTCTCTCTTTCTCTCTCTTTCTCTCTCTCTCTCTCGTTCTCTCTCTCTTTCTCTCTCTCTTCAAGAATTCAAACAGGCCTTGTTAGCTTGACAGGATAAACCCAGTGTTGCCAATGCAATTTTAGATAAAGAACGTAAAATGCCAACCCACCAACTCCTTGAAGAAGGGTAACCTAGATTTTTACATAGTTTCCATTCGTACAGCTTGGTATTTTTAATGAAACAATTCAAGGTATGTACTTTGCTCAGGGGTGCAATGACGGTGCCCTACTTGGGAGTGGAATTTACAGTCTGACTTAAAGCCCTGTTCCCTAACCATTCCACTACACACACACACGCGTGCGCACATGCATGCACACACATAGGCACACACACACACATGCACACAACATGCGCACACATAGGCACACACACACACACACATGCACACACATAGGCACACACACACACACACACACACGCAAACACACACACATGCAAAGACACATACATATGCATGCAAACACATGCACACACATGCACACATAGGCACACACATGCACACACACACACACATGCATGCAAAGACACACACATATGCATACAAACACGTGTGCACATGCACAGAGCATGTGCACACGTACAGTATGGACACAGATACTGTAAAACATGTTTGCTGGTAAAATGCATTCGGTGAATACAGCAGTAAATCATTCAGAAGAGAGAAATTAGTTCTCCCACAAAGATTCACCCACAAAAAACGAATGATAGATAAATCACATATAAAGGATTGCATGACAACCTTTTACCCATGTTTGTAGCTCTCTTTATCTCTCTCTCTCTCTCTCTCTCACTCACTCTCAAAGCATTTCTGAATGAACGGAATGTAGAATTAAAAACCAGATTCACGCCCTGGGGCAATGTATGTACAGATATGTGTGGGAAATATGTGTGTTTATTTATCTACATAACACTCATGCAGTCAAGCGCTAGGATTACACAGCAAAAGCCAGAGGGATTTTTTCATGTGTACAGTACACGCACATCGCACACGCACTTCCTGAGCCACGTGCTGTGCTGTCTGTGAAGTTTCTTTTTTTTTACGGTATCTTATTAGTTTTGTGCACTGTACTGTAAGTCTATAATAATTTGTATCCTCAGGGTTTGGAATACCTTGATTGGCAGTTATTATTTTCTATTTACTGTTGTGCAAGTGACATAGCATGGTCATATGCAAAAGCTGGCATGCTAATACACTGAGAAAGAAGTACGATGGAGGGTGCGAAGGATCAGGCGGAAAGAGAGACTCTGCAGCCTAAACCCGTTTGAAAATGTCGATGTTATTACGTGTCAGATCGAAGAAGACATACGGACTGAACTAAGGGGGGCAGTTGGAAAACCAAGCTAAGAAGTATGGAAAATTAAGAAATTGTTCACTGTTGTGTAAGCGTTCGGTCCTCCTGGCCTGCAGGGGGCCCCCTCACCGTGACGGACGCCAACCTGGCCCTGGGCCGCCTGCTGCCCGCCTACTTCCCGCGGATCTTCGGGCCCGGGGAGGACGAGCCGCTGTCCAGCGAGGACACGATGAAGCGCTTCCGCCACCTCACCCGCGAGATCAACCACTTCCTGTCCACCGGCCAGTCGCGCGGGAACGACTTCCGGGGCGACCACGCCAACAGCGCCAAGGCGCAGGGGAGCGCGGAGGAGATGAGCATCGAGGAGGTCGCCATGGGCTTCATCCGGGTGGCCAACGAGTCCATGTGTCGGCCAATCAGAGCACTGACGCAGGTAAATTGGGGGGGGGGGGGGGGGTGTGGATAGATAGATAAAACATTTTTTTTTAAAAGGTACTTTACTGAGTAATCCTCCTTTCAACCAACCATAAACACCAGATTGATGGCCAAAAAATAATTACTTAATAGGTTGAACAGAATGGGGGGAAAAAATTGAAAGTACACGGATAGATAGATAGATAGATAGATAGATAGATACTTTATTTATACCTCTGGAAAGTACAGACAGGTGCTTGAGAGTCTGTCGCCCTGCACGCTGTGCCACACACCTCTCTCTCCCAGCGGTGTGAAATAAAAAAATTTAAAAAAACCTGTTACTGATTCAGATTCTCCAGCTTTGCATAAACGTTGTCTCCTTCCCACAAGGCCAAGGGGCACGACACGTCCCAGCATGTGCTGGCCTGCTTCGGCGGCGCCGGGGGCCAACACGCCTGTGCCATCGCCCGCGCCCTGGGCATGAAAACGGTCTTCATACACAAGTGAGCGAGTGTGTGTGTGTGTGTGTGTCTGTGTGTGTGTGTGTGTGTGTGTGTGTGTGTGCGTGTGTGTGTGTGTGTGTGTGTGAGTCTGAATAGACCACTGTAAGGGACAATATAACAGAACGAGAGACAGAGAAAGAGAGAGAGTGTGAGACTGTCACTTTGAGCTGTTGGGGCGGTGAGCTCTATGGTTTTTACAGTTACAGGGGCTGGGGGCGGGGGGGGGGGGGGGGCATGGGGGCTGGGGGGTTGGGGGGGGGGTGTGATTTATAATGCTGCCAACGGTGGGGGGGGAAGGGGGGGTGGAACAGGTGGCCCAAATGTTCCACAGTCATCCATCTGTGACAGGTTTATGCCCCGCTTGCACGATACCGCTTCGGCCTTTTCCTATTGGCCAGCGCCGTGCGCTGTGGCATGTGTGGGAAACGCATACAATGTGGCGTTATGTGTAAGACCACACCCCTTAGCATGTGCCCCCCCCCCCCCCGCCCCCCCCCCCCCTCCCTGTTCTGGATTTTTATGTCTGCGCTGGTATGTTTGCAGCTGTGCATGTATGACCGTGAAGCTCTGAATGTGCTACGTGTGTGGGAGTGTGCAGAAGCCTGTGTGTAAAAGGGTGTGTGTGTGTGTGTGTGTGTGTGTGTGCATGTGTATATTTGAGTAAGTGTGTGTGTGTGTGTTCGTGTCTTTGTGTGTGTGTGTATATGAGTTAATGTGCGTGTGCATGTGTGTGTGCGTGTGTGTTTGTTTGTGTGTATCTCTGTGTGTGTGTGTGTGTGTGTATGTGAGTAAGTGTATGTGTGCGTGTGAGTGTGTGAGTGTGTGTGTGTGTGTGCGTCTGCGTGTGTCTGTGTATATATGAGTTAGTGTTTGTGTGTGTGTGTGTGTGTATATTTAAGTAAGTGTGTGTGTCTGTATGTGTGCGTATATATGAGTTAATGTGTGTGTGTGTGTGTGTGTGTATATGAGTAAGTGTGTGTGTGTGTGTGTATTAAGTGTTTGTTCTCTCTCTCTCTCTCTCAGGTACAGCGGTGTGCTCTCCTCCTATGGTTTGGCCCTGGCTGACGTGGTGGAGGAGGTGCAGGAGCCCTGCTCCCTCAAGTATGAGACGCACTCCTTCGTGGAGCTGGACATGAGGGTGGAGCAGCTGACCCTGCGCTGCCAGGAGGCGCTGAGGAGCCGGGGATTCAGCAGGTCAGATACACTCCAGGCATGACCTGCACTCATACACACGACCTGCACTCATACACACGACCTGCACTCATACACACGACCTGCACTCATACACACTTTACACACGACCTGCACTCATACACACTTTACACATGACCTGCACTCATACACACTTTACACACGACCTGCACTCATACACACGACCTGCACTCATACACACTTTACACATGACCTGCACTCATACACACGACCTGCACTCATACACACGACCTGCACTCATACACACGACCTGCACTCATACACACTTTACACATGACCTGCACTCATACACACTTTACACACGACCTGCACTCATACACACTTTACACACGACCTGCACTCATACACACTTACCAGACTGCACTCATACACCTTTACAACACGACCTGCACTCATAACACTTTACACACAACCTGCACGCATACACCACTGCACTCATACACACTTACACTGACCTGCACTACAACACTTTACACACGACCTGCACTCATACACACTTTACACAGACCTGCACTCATACACACTTTACACATGACCTGCACATCATACACACGACCTGCACTCATCACACTTTACACATGACCTGCCTCATACACACTTTACACCGACCTGCACTCACTTACACATGACCTGCGCTCATACACACGACCTGCACTCATACACACTTTACACACGACCTGCACTCATACACACTTTACACATGACCTGCACTCAATATACACTTTACACATGACCTACACTCATACACACTTTACACACGACCTGCACTCATACACACTTTACACACGACCTGCACTCATACACACTTTACACACGACCTGCACTCATACACACTTTACACACGACCTGCACTCATACACACTTTACACACGACCTGCACTCATACACACTTTACACATGACCTGCGCTCATACACACTTTACACATGACCTGCGCTCATACACACTGTACTCATGACCCACGCTCACATAAACGCACCGAACCCGGCCCCCTCTCTGCCCAGCTCTGGCGGTTCTGCGCTCATCTCTCCTCCTTCCTCTCGCAGCGCTCACATCAGCATCGAGGTCTTCCTCCACCTGCGCTACGAGGGAACCGACTGCGCTCTCATGGTGACCGCCAGCGGTCACCCCGGCAACACCCACTCCTGCCAGTCCGGAGACTTCCGCACCGCCTTCACCAAGAGGTACCGGCATGACCTTCGCCTGCACGCCCCTCGTCGCCGTGACAACACACCTGTCCTCTCTCATCATGCGACCTCTGCCTCTCCAGCACCCCCCAGCCTTCCTCCTCCTCCTCCTCCTCCTCCTCCTCCTCATCCTCATCCTCTCTCTCTCGTACAGGTACCTGAAGGAGTTCGGTTTCACCATCCCTGACCGATCCATCATGGTGGACGACATCCGGGTCAGGGGTTCTGGGAAATCAGGAATAAAGTCCATGACCCGGTCCCGCCTTGGCCGTGGACCCCCCAGGCCTGTCAAGGTACGACCACGAGGTGTGGGGGGGGTGTACTTTCATCACATGACCTGCCACAGTTTGGGTCACCGTGAGCCTGTGGCCTTGGGTAAATGATTTCACGGCCTGGCTGGCTGTGTTTTCGTTCGAAGCGTGCGCTCATGTGCCTGTACTTTGGACCCTTTGAGAGGGCCGTGCAGATTAGGGCGAGAGAACGAGTCACAGGACTGGGAATAATCGTTAGCCCGTCTCTGGAAACGCTCACTGCGTGTTACGTGTACTGTAGTACTTGGATCACTTGGAGTGCTGTAACATAGCGCTTGTAGTACTATGACATATCACTTACTCTACCGGACTTACTTTCCAAAATCAGTTTGTGAATACATTCCCTGTACGCTGTCTTGCTCTTCTTTTCTCTCTTGATAAATAGTGAGTGTTCTGTTATCGGACCTGCATTGCACAAGCGCGTGTTTGATAACCCTGCCTGTGGCCTTCTCTCAGTAAGCACGTCACCCACCTCCCAGCATCCTCAGGAGTCTCTCCCCATCCCCCAGGTGACCCAGTGTTACTTTGAGGACGGTTACCAGGAGACCAGCGTGTACATGTGGGACGAGCTGTCATGTGACCACAGCATCCAAGGCCCGGCCATTATCATCGACAAGAACAGGTGTGTGCGTGTGTGTGTGTGTATCTGCGTGCGTGCGTGTGCGTGCATGCGTGTGCGAGTGAGCGAGTGCACAAGTGAGCGTGTGTGTGTGCGTGCGTGTGACACAGCCTCATTGGGCAAAAAAAGAGGCGCCATTCTGGATCCTGTTACGATGACGCCTCGGCCACGCCCTTCCTGAAGGGCAAACGCCCAGTAAGCCTGTCTGAGTCTCAGGCTTACATCCACAGGCCTGCGTTCTGAAGTACACTGGATATATATATATATATATATATATAGCTGGATATATACTGAAGCTATGCAGGTTCAGTATCCCTGTTGATGTAAAAAGGTTGAACATTCAGAGCCCAGAAACCCCATCCTAACTTTTACGATCTGTTATGTCTCTCTCTCTCTCTCTCTCTCAGCACCATCCTGGTGGAGCCCTTCTGTGTGGCTCAGATGACAGCAGGGGGCGACATGTGCATCGCGGTGGGCTCGGATCAGCAGCTGTGCATGCTGGGAACTGAGCTGGACACGGTCCAGCTGTCCATCTTCTCCCACCGCTTCATGAGCATCGCTGGTGAGGAGAGGAAGGAGGGAGGGAGGAAAACGAGTGCGGGAGGGTGAGGGAGATGGAGAGAGGGAAGCAGAGTGAGAGAGGAAGGGAGGAAAGAAGGGTGAGAAAGAGAGAATGGGGAAAAGAGGGAGGGGAGGAAGATTGAAGGTGAGAAGGAGGGATTTTAGGAAGAGGGGAGAAAGAGAGAAAGGAGAGGGGGAGTTAGGGATGTATACAGGAATAGAAGGAGGAAAGGAAGAGTGAGAGAAGGGGCAGCAGAGGGAGAGGGAGAAGAAGAGAGGGAAGAAAGGAGTGGAGGATGCAGAGGAATGGAGGAGGGAGAGATGGAGGTAATAGAGGGGGTGTTAGGAAGGAGGGAGGGAGAAGAAGGGGGACAGGAAGAGAAAGGGATGGAAAAGACATTTGGGGAAGGGAGTGATTGATGGTGAGGAAGGCAGACAGTGGGGGGGAGGGGGGGTAAGACGGGGAACAGAATGAAAGGAGAGC
>NC_057936.1:65234804-65292304 GCF_018555375.3 Anguilla rostrata
CAGACTTACTGAGGTCCGGGTGTGGTGGTGTTGTGATTTAATTCAATTTTATTTGTACAGTGCATTTTACAGACACCATCACAAAGATTATTATGGTGGGCGGAGTTCAGCTTACTGACCTGTCTGTCTGTCTCTCTGTCTGTCTCTCTGTCCGTCTCTCTGTCTGTCTGTCTGTCTGTCTCTCTCTCTCGGTCTCTCTGTCTGTCTGTCTCTCTCTCTCTCTCTCTGTCTGTCTGTCTGTCTCTCTGTCTGTCTGTCTGTCCGTCCTCAGGACATGTTCTGTCTGTACACCCCCGGCGGGGGGGGCTACGAGACGATGGATGCGGACCAAGAGGAAGGGAACGGGAGCGCCCCCCCGGTGAAGCGCAAGCGTCCCAGCGAGGCCTTCCCGGAGCGGGGCAGCGTGTTCGAGTACCGCAAGGTGCAGGAGAGCGTGTAGGGGCGCGGGGGTGGGGGGGCGGCGGGGTCAGTTTGGGGGTTAGGACAGACGAAGGGGCCCGTTTGGGCTGAGTAACAGTGTGCTACCGGGAAACCAAAACTGCCTACGGTGGCAGGAGAACGAGAGAGAGAGAGAGAGAGAGAGAGAGAGTTTGGCACACGGAACATCATTGTCCTTTTTGGAGTTTTTAAAGTCCCTCTTTTTTTTTGATTTACTTCTCTAGATTTGTTAAGAAAAATAATCATAAACCACGTCATTGTAGTACAAAAAATAAATTCGTTTTCAGATAACCCTTTCGCTTCTGCCGTCTTGACTGTACATGCATGGTGTAGACCGTAGAGCATCTCAGCTGTGACTGTTCACTTGGAGAAGAAAAAACAGAAAAAGTGTGAAATTAAACACGAGAGCCTTCCGAGCTTCCAAGGGCAAAAAGACAAAAGGCTCGTGCAGTTTACACAGGAAGCAAACGGTGCACTGTGCTAATGTGCTTCCACTTCCTGTGCGAGACCGAAGCGAGAGCACTGATTGGTCCGCTTGGAGCTTGATTATTTTTGCCTGGCAAAGAAAAGGCCGACCCATGTGAAGGGAAGAGGTGCAGTGAGCAGCTCTGTCGCCAAGTAGCAAGGAGGTTCTTACGGTCCAAAGACATACAGGTTAGGTTACTTGGGGAGTCTAATTGTCCTTAAGGTGCGATTGACTGGTGGCCAGTCCAGGGTGCATTCCTGCTTTCAACCCAATGTCTGCTGGGAAAGGCTCCAGCCCCCTGTCCATCATTAGAAAATGGATGGTGTTATTTTGTAGTCTCAAGTTTTATTTTCATTTTTAAATTACAGCTGTTAAAATAGCATTTTAGAAGAGCAAGCCATTTTGGGAGGGGGTGGGGGTGGGGAGGGGAAGCAGGCTTTATTTAGTTTATGAACATCGAAGACCAAATCGACATAATGGCACGATTTACTCCAAACAGGCCAATCCGCATTAAGATATCCATAACGGCTTGTTGACAGTTTTACCGAGGCTGTGTTCTACCACCGTTCATCCCGACGTAAATGCATACATGGAGATTCCACTCTAGAAGGAATGTAGAGTTGTTCCAACACAGCTTGGCCTACTATAGCAGGGACGGCAGCTAGGATGACAGGAGGGTTAAAACCCCGTTAAATATGCCCCATAATCCTCTGTGGCTTTAGGCAAGGACAATGAGCCGCGGTGAGAGTCCATGCAGAGAGCTTCGCCACGTTTCCAATTACAACAGCGGGGCTGGGAAGAGGACGTTTTTCAAATTCCAGATCAAACAAAACGGACCCTTTCAAGTAATTCCCCCCCAGAGAGACAGAAATTATGTTTTTGTCTTTATTTATCAAAAATAGGGATTGTTCCTCTCTTAAAAAACAAAAACAAAAAAACAGAAAAAAAGTTGTCATTTGATTTGATTCACATTTAAACAGCACAGCTTTTTTTTAACACAACCCTGTATGTGAACTGGCTTTTCTACACAGAAAATGCCTAATTTCCGCCTTAAACTAGCTGGAGCCCTGTCTTTACCGTACTGCAATGGGCCGTTTCAGAGAAGGAATTTGCGGTTACTTCACAAGCCTCGTATGAATTGGAACGTAGCACAATGCAACACTGCCCCCATGTGGTTGGTAAAGAAAATGACAAGAAATATTAAATGGCTAATGTGTGTGGTCACGATAGTGTTTGATATCAAATGTTTTCATTTCCACATATATTACTGAGAATGGGAAAGGAGAGGGGAGGGGGGCATGATGTTCCATTTTAGTGGAAAGAATGTCCTCCCCCGTGAAATTCCACAGGGCCACAGAGCTGTTGGGACTGAGATAAGCTAGCCCAGCAGGGGACGGAGGGGAGGGAGGGGGGGTGTATCCCAGAAGGGAGTATGTGTGTGTGTGTGCGCATGTGCGAATGATTGGTATTTATGGGGGGGGGCAGGGGGGGGTGGAAGCAATAAAAGTATGAGGTGTTGTGAACCAACTACAAACGCAGCAATAGGGACAGCTCTGGAGGACAGTCACTGTATTAACAACAGCATCCACAACCTCAACTGCACAAATGTAAAATCACACTCTTCTGGTAAGACAAAATGAGGTGTCCTAGACCCGGATCCACACCAACCCCCCCCCCCCCCCTTTCCTTACAGTGGTCCAATCTCCTGCATTGGCTGATACAGTAGATTGGGGATGTTCCACTGGGAGGTGGGGGGGTGGGGGAGGGCCATTAGACATACTCTTCCCAGGGCCAGAAACACAACGTACACCTCCATTTGATGCCAAGACCTGTAGGTACTGGAGACGGATGCTCAAAAGCAGCTTACAGCTCACAACCCATCTCCCCCTTTAATCTTCATGGCCACACCCCCAGCTTGTTTTTGTTTTTTTGTTTTTTAAACAATACGGCCCATCACATACAAAAAAAAACCAGAGCTTCTTCTAAACTGCTGTTTGGGCCCGAGTGGTCATACTTAATATAAAAAAATATTTTTAAAAATGAACAGTATTTATTTTCTGGGTCATACCAGCTGTGCAGACGTCAAACTGTAAGGAAATTAATTTGAAACGTGAAAACACAGGACTGTTCACACAGGGGTACAGGGCAGGGGGCGACTTCAGCATTCACTGCACATACATGAATACCTCCTTGGACAAAAACGTGGAGTGACAGAAGCAGGCTCTTTAAAAATAGCTGATTGGAGACCCAACACACACTACATACATACACTCACTCACACACACACACACACACACACTAAACAAACATAAAAGGACCGCCTTCCAGCCTCCAACGGTGCAGTGAAGCAAACACAAGCCTCATCATTCTCCCGCCTTATCTCACAAACTATCAGACCCCGCGCTGCGTATCAGGAGAAGCTCCCATGCTCCAGTTCTCAAAAACGCAGTCTCTTGTCTATAAATAGCTCTCTTTATATTAAGACCACAATCATAACATTCTATGTAAGCAATGCGAAACCTTGTATATCAAACCTACTATAATCTGAGCAACAAAAAAAGTGAATCATTTGAACAACCCCCCTCCCCTCCCCCAACACTGCCTTAAAAAAAACACTGCCTTTCATTGTCTGACTTTGGATGTTCTAAAAACAAAGAAAAACTTTTTAAAAAGACGAACTGAACCGGACAACTAACTGAAAAAAGACATTCCCCTGAGATGAAAAAATGTATACATAAAATCTCGGTCTGAGGAGGAAACATTTATAAAGATTCTGTAAAAATATAAGATGAATAAGACCAAAACAAAAAGATTAAAAAGTTAAGACAATAGTGCAAACGACAGAAAACTGCAGACTGTCCTGGGGTCAGTCGAACAACCGATCGCATTTCACCTCTGTGGTACCATAGACGTTAAGGCACATTTACATCTGGAGTACGGTCCTCCCAAGGTGCACCCGATTGCATGTTTTGAATGACAGGGCGTCTTGCCGTGGGTTGCCTGGCCTGGAGCGTGCGGTTACCCTGAGGCTGAGGTACCGTGGCGATGTCCATGACAGAAGAGGTCTTTGACAATGAGAATTCATGGAGCCAGACCCGTAGGCACAGCAAGTGTGGGTTGCAGTAAGCGGTCTTGTTGACCACCGTGTACATGCAGCACGTTCGTCTGCATGTGGCTGAATGGGTGGTCAAACGTCTTGCGGAATGTGGTCCGCATAGAGCCCGCACAACACAGATCCATAGGCTCAGCCATTACATCCTGCTTCTGGACTTCTAAGCCTGAGTTACGACAAATGGGAGCGTGTAAGTGGAAGGGGGGGTGGGAAGGTGGGGGCGATAGAGAATTAATATTGGGGGTATCGGGTGAGAGGCGGGGCACTCTGCAGGCCATACTGCCCCTGCGGGGGGTGCGGGGACTGGCTGGGTCCCAGAACGTCAAACACACTCTTGTTGGGCGGCACGGACTGCAGCAGGCTGTCCAGGTCCATCAGCAGGGGCGGGGCCTGCAGAGGGACACGCCCCCCGGGGAGGAGGGGCCAGTAGGCGTGGCTCATAAAATGGCCGCCGCCGCCGGCCGGGGGGCCCCGGTAGCTGTAGAAGGGCAGCCCCCCCAGGGGCAGGAAGGACGGCCCCCCGCCGAAGCGCATGCTCGGGGGGGCCACCACGTTGGGCGGGGCGTATTTGGCGTAGGAGGTGGGCAGCTCCCAGGGGGGGGCGGCGCTCCTCCTCGAGGCCTTGTGGGGGGGCGGGCGGCAGTCCTCGAACCCGCCCGTACCGGGTCCCCCCGGGGGCCCGCGTTTCCCGCCCCTCCAGTCTTCGTCCGAGGACGAGGAGGAGGAGGAGGAGGAGGAAGACGCGGGGCTGGCCGAGCTGGCGGAGGCTCTGCGGGCGAACGAGGAAGAGCACCGCGGGTGTGCGGGGGCCGGGGGCGAGAGCTCCGCCCGCGGGTGGGGGCGGGTTTGGGGGCAGGGGTGGTGCTCTCCCCAGGGGTCCCGGGACCGCTCCCCCTCCCCCGCGGCGCTGGCGGGGCGCAGGCTGTGCAGGAGCGAGTCGATGGCGAAGGAGGAGTCCAGCTTGGGCCGGTACGGGTCCTCCGGCGGGGGTGGGCCGCACGCGGGGGGCGGGGCCGGCGCGGGGGGCCGGGGGAGGGCGGGGATGGCGTCGCCCCCCGCCTCCGGGGGCTTGTGGGCGTGGCCCTGCAGGATGTAGGGGGCCAGGTCCTGGGCGAAGACGGTCTCGTCCTGCCGCGACACGGCCGTGTTCTGCCTCTTCAGCAGCTCCAGGGGCACGCGGCTCAGCTCCACCACCCAGAAGTTCCCTTTCCCCTGCGGCTTCCCAGGGTCCTTCAGCACCTGGGGGGTGGGGGTGGGGGGGGCACAGACAGAGAGGGTGACCACCTGCACCACACTGCTTATTTAAGGAGATCCCCCCCCCACCCAGTAGAACAAAAATGGGGGAACCTGGCAGTCGGAGGGTTGCTGGGTCGATCCCCCCGCCGTGGCCATGTCGAAGTGTCCCTGAGCAAGACACCCAACCCCTAACTGCACCCAACGAGCTGACTGGTACCTTGCATGGCAGCCTTTCACCATTGGTGTGTGTGTGAATGGGTGAATGAAAGGGATCAAGGGTTTTTTTTTTTTTTAAATAGCTCGTTCACACACTTGGACGGAAGCCTCGTTTCAGAACAAAAGGTGCCGGTTTCACCTGGGCTGAGGACGGGGAGGGCAGCTAGCGCAAGCTCACCTTGACGAAGCAGTCGTACGAGGAGAGGTTGTGCCGAACAGAGTCCCTCCAGCCCTTGTAGTTCCCCTTGAAAAACGGAAAGAGGGTGCTGATCTCCTTCAGGATCTAGTTTGGGGGGGGGGGGGGGGGGGGAGAGAGAGAGAGAAGAAGAGGGAGGGTCAGCTACATTTCTAAAGCGCACCAATGCTTCCATTCAGTAAACAGGCACATCATGTCAGTACTGCACACTTCACTGAGGTTACTGGGGCAGTGGGCTAAACAGATATTTCTGCTTTCTAACACTCTTCACCGTAATCTAGAAGTGGGGGGGGGGGAAAGCGTTGCTTATTGACACAGCTCTTCCGGTGGTGTAGAAACGAAGACAGTCACCTTGTTCTGCTCCAATAGGGCTCGGAACTACTGAACGAACCATAAAACGGCTTATCTATCAAAGGCCTTAAAAAAACAACAACAGATGAAACGCACTTGCACCGTGTTTCTGCCCTGGCAGATATCAGATTCTGAGACACTGCAGAACACCAGCGCCCTTATCTCACGGCACAGATAGGCAGGAGCCAGATCGCTCCACACACATCAGGGTGCAGTGACTTGTTTCACCTGTAGGAGGCGTGACAGCCGATTAAAATTTGCATGCCGGGCCATTCAGGCATCTGCCTCAGTTTGGTTAAACATGACCAGACTGTCTTAGTCACAAACTGAACTCTCAGCAAAAAGCACAGTATAGCATTCACTATATCTGTAATTGCTCACAAAAAAAAGCTAAAAATTGAGGTGTTTAAAAAAAATAAATAAATAAATAAAATTTAAAAAAAAGGCAAAACAAGAGACTTGCGCATAATATACTTCTGGAGAAACGCATGATAACGTTTAAAATAAAATTGGGAAAAGGTGTAACGCCTGCATCCTTTTTTAAAAATGTTTAATTCAGCTTAATGAGACTGAGCCCCCCGTGTGCCTGTATGCCTGTCTGTGTGCGTGCATGCGTGTGCATGCGTGTGCGTGTATCAGTAGTCGCATGTTAGATTGTTGGGCTATGCCTTATGAGGAGAGGCAGCAGACACAGGCTTGTCTTTGTGGTCAAAGGACGCAAAGCAGCTTTCCTCAAGAGGACAGCCCTTCTCTGTCAATGCCTGACATGTATAAACACCCCCCCACCCCCCCACCCCCCACCTCCCTCCCTCACAGAAAACGTGTCTTTCGTCAAAGCTGAACTGAACTCCCTGAAACTACAGGAGGAAATAAAATGCTGACACATCAGAGTGAAGCTTCGTGCTGTTTGTCACACAGCTAATTACACCTTCGTGCTCTTTATGGGGATACTGAATATGCCAACCTCACCGGCTGCTGCCACATCCAGACCAGTGCAATTCTCACATTTCAAATGCATATTTTAATAAGCATTTATTTGATGTTTCAAAGATACGCTATATGAGCCAAAGTATCTGGACACGCCTTGGTCCAGGGATATTTTGTAATGGTTTGGTTTTAGGCCCCTCAGTTCCAGTGAAAGTAAATCTTAATGCTACAGCGTACAATTTACGTTCTAGACGATTCTGTGCCTCCCCGACAGTTTGGGGAAGGCCCTTTCCTGTTTCAGCATGACAATGCCCCCGGGCACACAGTGAGGTCCATATGGAAATGGTTGCCAGAAACGGTGTGGAAGAACTTGTCTAGCCTGCACAGAGCCCTGACCTCAACCCCATCAACACCTTTGGAATCGATTGGAAAGCCAGCTGCAAGCCATTCCTTGTCGGCCAATCAGTGCCCGTCCTCACTAATGCTCTTCCGGCTGAATGGAAGCAAATCCCTGCAGCAATGCTCCAACATCTAATATAATATAATTCCTATCTAAAACTCTCGAACGTGCTGCGTCTAACCAACTTTCCTCTTTTCTTTCTAAACATAACCTCCAAGACCCTCAGCAGTCTGGTTTCAGACCCGGTCACTCGACGGAGACTGCCCTGCTCTCCGTCACTGAGTCTCTCCACGCAGCACACGCAGCATCCCGTTCATCTGTCCTAATTCTTCTTGACCTCTCAGCTGCCTTCGACACCGTTGACCATCCTACACTTCTGTCTTCCCTGACAAAATTGGGAATTTGCGGACCAGCCCTCAACTGGATTGCGTCCTATCTCTCCGGCCGCTCCTTCCAGGTTGCCTGGGCCGGTGCAGTATCAGCTCCTCGTCCCCTCACAACTGGGGTCCCTCAGGGCTCTGTCCTTGGTCCCCTCCTCTTTTCTCTGTATACTAGGTCCCTTGGCCCTGTTATTGCCGCCCATGGCATGTCATATCATCTCTATGCAGATGATATTCAACTTTTCTACTCTTTCTCTCCCACAGACACTCAGGTCTCCGATCGCATATCCGCCTGCCTGAGTGACATCCAGAGCTGGATGACCAAACACCAGCTCAAGCTCAACACAAACAAAACGGAACTTCTCCATATTCCTTCTCTTACCTCTCCCACTTCTCATCTCCCCATTTCTTTAGGAGACACTCCCCTACACCCTTCACAGAGTGCCCGAAATCTTGGAGTTGTGCTCGACAACAGGCTGTCACTCTCTGAGAATATCGCGGCAACCACCCGGTCGTGCAGGTTCATCCTGTACAATATCCGCAGAATAAGACCACTCCTCACCAATTATTCCACACAGCTCCTGGTCCAGGCCATGATACTGTCACGTCTGGACTACTGCAACTCCCTCCTGGCTGGCCTCCCAGCATCAGCCACCAGACCCCTTCAGCTCATCCAGAATGCAGCAGCACGTCTGGTTTACAACCTCCCTCGTGACTCCCACGTCACTCCCCTCCTCATCTCCCTCCACTGGCTACCAGTGCAAGCTCGCATCCGGTTTAAGACACTGGTGCTTGCTTTCCAAGCAGTCAAGGGGTCAGCTCCTGGTTATCTGCAGAAGATGATCAGACCCTACAAGCCGGCCAGATCGCTCCGATCGGCTACTACAGGGCGGCTGATTCCTCCCCCTACACGAGCAGCAACAAGGTCTCGACTCTTTGCAGTTCTGGCCCCACGATGGTGGAACGATCTTCCAGTGGAGGTCAGAACAGCAGAGTGTCTGAGCACCTTCAAACGGAAACTCAAGACGCACCTCTTCTCTGTGTACCTCTCTCCTCTTCCCTAAACCCCCTCCCATAACTATATAAAAAAAAAAAAAAAAAAAAAAAAAAAATTTTGTTCAGACTATCTTGTTTCTCCTTATTGTATGCATCATAGTAAAGGCTTTTTACCTACATGTTGTTCAATGGACTTAAGCGGACTTGATCCTGAGTTTGGTTACTCTGTTGTAAGTCGCTCTGGATAAGAGCGTCAGCTAAATACCTATAATGTAATGTAATAAAGCCTTCCCAGAAGAGTGGAGGTTGTTATAGCAGCAAAAGGTGGACCAAATCTAAACTAATGGCCATAATTTTGGATGAGATGCCAGGTGTCCACATACTTTTGGCCATGTAGTATACATATTAGCATAGATTCTTAAACAATGGATCAATACTAATATTTTTTATTGATGCACTGTATCACAGCATGTGTAGTTTATGTCTAATACTTGTAGCCATAAAGGATTTTAAAACAAATTGCATTAAAATACTACAGAGAGAACACAAATCTGAAAGACAATTAAAACGTTCAGTTCTCTGAAGATCACTGTGGAAAACTTTGGGACTTGCGCCTTACCTTACTGACAAATAAGTGTTTTTGGTGTCTTTTCTTTTACCCGTTTAGGTTGACATTTTAGGGGACAGGGCCTATACAACGATCCTTTAAAAGCAACCTTGGAATGTGAAATCTGGGTAGCCTAGACATGCGTACAACTCATGGCCTCACAGCTTTTCCCACCTAGTCCTGCCATTTTTGCCAACCTTATGGAACGCATAGACCAAGTTTCGTCTCTCGTTACAACAACGCATGTCTTTTCAGTAGGCTAATAACCCCTTATGACGCGGACCAGTTGCTGAAGTGTCACGCGGAGGTTACGCCGAGCCCTTCAATGGCTCGCGGCCGGTGTGTTTGTGTAGGTGCAGGCAGGCCAGCCCCCGCGGGAACATCACAACCACTCACGAAGCAATAATAATAAAATTACAATTTATCCAATGACACCCGAATAATCAGCTCGATTTGCATCTTTAAATAATACCGTCAAGAATAAACGTGGGGAGCAGCAACATACTCACCAGACCTTACCTCCAACTTTATCGACTACCAAGAGTACTTAAAACATTTTTCTGGTCATTCATAAGCGCAATAAACTGATTATTTTTGCTGGAACATTTGCGAGCTCGGTGTAAACTAAACCCTTTTTAAAGAAAACCGCGAAGCATTTTTTCCTTTAGAACGCAGAACATAGGCTGTATCCAACCCACCAATATAAATTCTCCAGAACAGAAACTTAACTGTCAACAGCACCTGTGCCCTCCCAACCCAGCCTTACCTGAGAGAGGGTTAGCTTCTTCTCGGGTGAATTCTGGATGACCATAGCAATCATCGCTAGGTATGAGTACGGGGGCTTGGGGTACCGCTGATAGTTCTTTTTCCTGCTGCCTTTGGAGTTTGCCTCTTGGTCCCAAGGATCCGGGTGTTCGCTGCGTTGCTGCTTGATCGGCTGGTCCTGGCCTCGCGGCGCTGCCGGGCAGAACTGGGCGGGTTTACGACTGTGGTCCCGCGGCATCTCTGAGTCCATGTACGCGGTGCCACAGGCGACTGGTACAGCTGTGGTGGGCCTCTCTTGCCAGGAAGGGTCCTGCGCCGGCCAGGGGCTGGGATTGCCGTTCCAGCGCGGGGCCGGGGTGCTCCGCGCTACGATGGACGGAGGAGGAGGACAGGCCGGGTGCGCATTGCTCTCCTGCGCGTCCGAAGCGAAGTCAAGGTGATGGTCGTGTTGCGCCCCGAAGCTACGACTGGGCAGGTACGTGATTGCGGGTGGTGCCAGCAAGCTCTGACCCCCCCAGTGTTTTGTCATGCTGATGAATTGGGGGGTAGATTGGGCAGCCACGGCCCGGACAGGAGGAAGAAGGGAGTTCGTCCTCAAGCACCGGCAGACTGCTGGCTCCAGCCGACTCTATTTGAAGAGCAAACAATTAACAGGTCCATGTAAATCCCACAGCGTAATCGAGAGGGGAGTGGAGCGCTATCTGCGGTCAGAGTGACTGATCGCCCCAGGGGGACTAGGGACGTCTGTGTGTGTGTGTGTGTGTGTGTGTGTGTGTGAGGGAAAGACAGTAAATTTGTAAATGGGCCCACGACAAATGTACACAAACGCATTTATCCAACAGCCTAAATTGTGTCCAAATGCGTAAAGAGGCTGGTGAGTTTAAAAAAAAAAAAAAAAAAAAAAAAAGTTAGATTGATGCTCTAAAGGCCTTTAACCCGGTGGGGGAAAAATTCCTCGCTAAAAAACTTCTGTTTGAACACCCCCTCCCCCTAAGGTGTTAGGACGGGTGACAGAGAGAGAGATAGCTGCCCACCCCCTTTCGCATTGTAGGAGCTTGCTTACAGTAACCAGAGATAAGTTTTGTGATATGCCAGTATCGCCTTAAGACGCCAAGTGATCTTCTCAAAGATTGGGGTGGGGGAGTTTTCAGTGGGGGGGGGGGGGGTAAGTGAGAAACGAGAGAGGAGGGGGTGAAGAAATAAAATGGGGGGAAATTAAGCTAAAAGAATATGGATGGATGACTTCACATTCAATCAACAAGCTCTAACAAGCAATATACATTGCACTGCTAATAAACAAACGTAACCGAGATTAACACTTTAGCATGTTGGTAGGACTAGTTGCTGTTGATAAGGGAAATATCAATAAGCATTCTAATACGCATTTAAGATACATACGTGAATTACGTGGACGTTAGTTTGATATCGAAATAACCAATTAATGGGATTTCATGAGATTTAACTTATTTCATGATAGGGACGGCTTGTAGTTTTGGCAAAAGACCAAAGATATTGAAAAAGGTAAACGTGCACATAGGCCTACATTTCACCGAGTTACAGAATCAAACGAATCCGGTTTGAGGTTTAAAATCCTAAATCTGCTATTTATAATCAACAATGTCGTTCATTTGTAGGATATTTAGATGGTTCTAAAATCAATGACGCCAGGGATAACCACGTCATCCAGCTCTAGTTCACATACATTATGACGTATGCTTAGTATGTCTAAAGTGGAATTTTATACGGTTTTAACACGTCTTTGAATCACGGAAATAGGAGGCAAAAACAAACAAATAAATAAAAATAAACGTAACATAAAAATTAGCACCAAAAAGCTTTCAAAAAAATATCTTAAATGAATGTGACACTCTTTAAATGTATTGCTGTTGGTCGCTTAGCATCCTTATGGCGATATGGTGGTTCTTTTGCTAGGGAATATGCAGTTTGGCGTCGTTGACGTTCTGGGAACTGGCAACTGCCTTTGTGAGACTTAATGTAGTGTTAATGCCCCGGTCCATACCGCTCAGCAAGACAGTGAAAACAAGTTGGATTAAGGGAGATTCTCCGGAGTACGCTGTCGACGTCCCCTACCGGGGGGTACTTTTTAACATGTGAGGGAATACAATTGTCTGTTCAACACTATCCGTATTGTTTTATTGTATTGACCGCTGCTGGGTGACAAACACTCTAATCCCACTTTGCAGTCTTTGGGGAATCATCTCGCGCGGACTGTTTACTCTGCATGGGCCACTCAAGAGCTGCGCTGCAATGCAAACATTTGCCAGTCCCGATGCGCAGGATTGATGGTGCGCAACCGCACTTGGCTAACTGTGGCAGAGAATACATAGCCTAATTATATCCGAACTAAAATGCGTGACCGCGTAAATGACGAGCAGGCGAGAACTGACTCTAAAGCGGTATGTATTTCGACGCCTCTACGGTCACCATATTACTAAAAACCAATCTAAATACGAGACTTTGGCATACTTTATAGGAAACAGACGCATTTGTCACTTGCTGTTAGTTTCATTCTAACCGACGTATTTCAAATTTCTGCCCTATCCCTCAGATTTTACACAGACGTAGTTGAAATGCTTAATCCCTCTATTTAACCGAATGGCCATTTGATGGGGTCGTTATTCAAAATAACGCAATGCACAACATAGGCTTAATAACTTAAACAAGGACACGATGGAAATTAAACGCTATACAGTACGCACATAGCCTAAGCAACACTGATTCAGCTACCAAAAAATGAATAGTATACTAAAGACATTTAGGCAATTTATTTCCTTGAAAATGTATTCCATCTTTCATCACTGATATTGGGAGATCGTCAGTTAAAAGGCCAGAGTTTATTTCTTGAACCTTCAGAATTACAGATTGCTCATTCGACTGTTTTCTTCAAAACCTAAGACAGCCTTCAACCTGCGTCAATAAAAGATCAAATTTAGTTAATTGCAATCTCAAACGACAATGGCCGTTCATAAAATGTTTAGGCCGTTAAGCGGTCTGATCCGCATCACCTTGGAGACAACTGGAGAGCAGTGCGTAACCTACCTTGCTGAAAGGATTCCTGTGACTCCAAATTGTCAAACAGAAGGAAAACTATTTTGATTTGTCTATGGTGTTGTAACGTAATGTGTCACTTCAGGGGGAAACTGCAGGTGCAGTCAAAAATTGACGCCCTCACCTGAATCGGATTGCAATCACCTTCTGATGATCATGACGCCTGCATCTGATTGGCCGATTCCAGCCACTCAGAGAAGAGTATGTATTCTCCGAAGAGTAGAGCAACACTTCGCCGGGCTGTTCAAATTGCATCAGAACCGAATTTAAATTATTCATACTAAATAATAAATTTCTCACGCTACTCTTTGTATATTGACACTATGCCTATTTGACCGTGACGAGAAGCAAATAAACAAATAATACAAACATAAATTAATACATTTTTAGAGATCCTTTGATGTCCGTATCAGCATATGATCCGGAACCCTCGGCACGTCTTCACACTGATACAGGTACATATTAAGTAACGTGTAGAGCAAGGTGAAACATATAGTGCAAAATATTGACAACAGGTAGTGCAATGAATAAATAAATGAGTGAATAAAAAAAGACTATAGAATATACATGTAATATGTGCAATATAAATGATAAATGAATTAAAATATGCAAACAGATTGAATACGTGCAAAAAAAACCCAAAAACAAATGGTAGACAGAAAGTGAGAGGTGGTCCGGGGAGAGTTAAAGGGGCTAATGCTGAGAAAAGTTTGAGTTGTATGTGAACACAGCGACCGTTCTTCTGTAGGCCATCAGCCGGGCAGCAACCACGGTACCAACAACAATACAGCCTGCAATACGATACAATAATATATATTTAAAAAAAACCCAGAAACAAAACACTACACAAGGCAAGGATTCAACAAGCTGACTCAGACATGTCAAGAATAGGAAGTGAACTTTGCCTTTGTCTTTAAGGGATACAGACTGTAGATGGCTGGCGTAGGTCGAGGAAGCGTCTAGAAGAAAAAAGAAGGGAAAAAAAGAGAGGGAAAGGAACAGATCCCGCGGATTGTGCCGATGTTGTTTGCTCTAATCCCGTAAGCCTCCGCGGGCCCATCGCACACGCACAACAGCCTCTCGTGAGAAGCCGAGGTCCTGCTGGGAGAGCCTGCCTTTGTCTCCGAGGGCAGATTGCCCATCGCTGACGCCCGGTGACCCGCTTGTCTTCTGATCAGCGACAGACCACGCTCATGCCGGGGCCACAATGCCCCCCCCCCACTCCAAATGCACAGCTCCGCTCTGCCCTCAAACGCATCAGACAATGAGATGGATCAGAGGTCTTCTGCTGTGGGTTTTTTCCCCTGTTGTGTGTCTTTCCCTTCTCTAAATCTAATTCTCTAAGTGTCTAATTTTTCTTTTTTTTAATTTCCAGTTTCAGAAATTACTCCTGTATTTTTTTTTTAAATATCAAAATCACTGCTTCTGTCAGAACAGAAGATGAAAGAAACCTGAAAATTGTGGATATGGAAATAAAATGTCAGGCATTTGGTGCTTTCTAGAAACCCATAGAAACTTTCGTGACATGTTTAGTTTCTCACACATCTGGAGTCTTCATCCCAAGAACCAAATATGCTGCACGAAACCAACAAAACAAGGGACAATTCAATCGAAATAATATTTTTGAAAATAGTTTCACTGCAGCATGTTTTTGTCATTGAAGATACTGTATTGTACCAAATATTTTATAATTTTTTTTCGGTGGGACATGGAGAAATGGAGAAAAGCAGTAAGTATGTATGTAACTGCAAAATTGTTATCAATTTCACTAAATGCCATTGTATATAGGGAAGAGTCACCATGATTTTTATGGTTTGGTAACAGGGCTTGTAACTCAAAGGTCATGGGTCCAGTTCCACTGTACCCTTGAAACAATTAACCTGAATTGCTTCAGGAAGTATATCCAGCCGTGTAAGTAGAATGCATGTGAAAATTCAGCCTGTGTAAGTTACACCCGATGAGAGCATCCATTGAACGCCTAAAAGCAAATGTAATTACAAGGCACGTTTAAATTCGGTCTGAAATACAGGACATCGGATTCTGTGGGAGAAGTGCTGCATTTCAAAAATGAGTGGAGGCCTAAGTTATGTAGGAGTGTTTGGCTTAGCAGGGAAATGTGAAGCAGTCTGTGGCGCACAATGAATGTTAAAAATGACAAATTCCGGCAGGCTACTGCATTGGTAAAGATGGACGGCAGACATTTAATGCCCCCCTCTAATGAGGAAGGCTCGCCTCTCTCTCCCTCTCCTTTGCCATAGCTGATACCTTGCAACAGTGTGTCTGAAAAACAGTGACAAAAGGTTAAGACACAGAGTAAACCTTCCCCAGCATGCCATAACATGTGACAATAGAATCAGGCTAAAGGCCCACATTTAAAAATGTATAGATTTTGTTTACCAGCAACTTGAGGACATTTGAATTTCACTTTTTTAGACAACGAGAGTTAATCTCTTGTAGGAACAGAGGTTTCCAGAGGTCATTCTTCTTGAACAGTAGCCTCATCGTTGTATCAACTTGGAAAGATAGCCTACACGAGTTAGTTACAGTCATTCTTTTCAAACACGTAAAGATAACACACCACACCTCGCCTGAATACGAAGACTGTTTTATTTCAAGTTTTCAGATACCATATCGCTGCTGAACGCTAGAAGACCTGCGGAAATGAACTACCTTCAGCCGTTGTAGAAGTTCCCAAAATGACTTGTTGCACGCTAGCGCCACCTCATGGATAGATGTTTTTTACGTCGTCGGAAATTCATCCGGAAAAAAGTGCGGCGGTTGTTATGGAGAAGCATTTCCCCAGAGGGAAACCTTGCTAGCTAGGGGATAGAAAGCAGCTGATCTGGCAAAGTGAGGTTTAAACTGGACGCACAACACGGAGATGAGTGTCCCGCGCGGTGTCACACTTAGCTGATTCAACAGGTAAGATAAATGCAGTTTAACATGGACATGGTTTCACTTTGAAAAGAAATAAATCGAAAAAATGTGTGTTCGTTAACGGGCACAGAGAGCAGCGCTCGGACTGGGGTCTGCTAGCTGGCTAGTCAGCTAATGAATTGGACGCGCAGGTAATATGCGATACGCCGACAGTCAATGACAAACAGGTTGCAATAAGAAAAGTAGCATTGCCTAAGCAACTAGCTGCATTATAGAGAAACGAGCATGGAAATGCTTTCACTGAGCGAACGGTAATTTAGCTTTAGAGCTATGTCTTTTTCTATAATGACACGAGTCGCACAGCTTATTAACTTGACAAGCTAATGTGGCTGTCTCGCCTAGTTGGCTAACGCTAGTTGTGCAACACCTGAACGCGCTGTGAAGCTAAGTCTTGCTACCTTGCTATAACGTAGAGTTTTGAAATCTAGATGGTTTACATAATACCAACACAATTCGCTGGCTGTATAGTTATATAGTTGCTAGTTACAGAATGATTAGCCTTATGGACATTGTCAACTCTGAAGTTAACAGTTGCACCTAGCGTGCTAGCTAACTTGCATTCAACAGGTGGACCTGGCTAATGGCTATGAACAACGTAGCTTTGTTGAATATACGGCTTGTTTCCACATAATTTTTGAATTTACAGCACAAAAGAAGCACAATCGAGCACAGCGTGGTGCATAAACATTTATGGGACAATATACCGTTTCTCTCCCTGTGAGTAATAACATCTGGAACGTATGCTGGACATCAAACAATGAATTCACAAAATAAATGCAAAATGTTGGAAATAAGATGACCTATACGGAAAAGAGTTTAGAAGTCAAATTCATTTAATAGTCATAGGTATTGCGCTCTTCTGGACGACTGATTTGAAAATGTAATTAGTTATAGCCGACGTATATATATATATATATATGGAAAAATACAGGTAAATGTACTGTAAATTGCTTGTACTTGCAGCCTGTCTTTGAGAACGACCTGTCTTTGAGTCTCTGGTTGTACTGCACAAACGGAAGGTAACAGTCAGACTTGGGGCTAATTTGAAATCCCAAACTGAAGTGAGGGTCATTGTAATCGCAGTGCACACGCAGCTTAACGCATGCTGTGCACTATCTGTGATTAAGCAGATTGCTGGACTGCATTGCAACACAATCGCGGCACAGTCGGCTTTCTTTGATCCCCGTATCGTTCCCAGGCTGGCCCCGTAGCTGGAGCTGCCCGATTGGTTTACGGGACGCACTAGCCCAATAAAACCCGGCTGACTCCTGAAATTTTGGACACGCAAGTGTCAGAGGAGTTTTGTCGATGTCAGCATTCTGAGTTCACGTAGAACACCGTTCTGATTAAAAAAATTAGCAGGCACTTATCCAAAATTTCTTCTTTATTTTTTTTAATCTGGTGGATGCATGAGTTTTATGAGTGACAGCGATAGCGCCAGACCCGGCTGACAACATTCACCAGGGATTAGTGCGTCTCTAGAAAACTCCGCACCTTTAATTCTGTGAGCAGTTATTGCGGCTTGTGCTGCAGGCCGCGCGCGCGTGTGTGAGCTGGTTGACTCACGTTGTGTTGTGTTGTGTGTGAGCTGGTTGCCTCACATGTTGTGTGTGTGAGCTGGTTGCCTCACGTTGTGTTGTTGTGTTGTGTGTGTGAGCTGGTTGTCTCACATTGTGTTGTGTGTGTGTGAGCTGGTTGCCTCACGTTGTGTTGTGTTGTGTTGTGTGTGTGTGAGCTGGTTGTCTCACATTGTGTTGTGTTGTGTGTGTGAGCTGGCTGTCTCACATTGTGTTGTGTTGTGTTGTTTTGTGTTGTGTGTGAGCTGGTTGCCTCAGGTTGTGTTGTGTTGTGTGTGTGAGCTGGCTGTCCTACATGTGTTGTGTCGTTGCTTTTGTGTGTGTGTGATGGTTCCCAGTTGCTGCTGTTTGGTGTGTGTTGAGCGGTGCCTGGCAGTGCCCCTCAGGCCTTGCTCGTCGTTCCTCTCTGTGTATTGTCTGTGTATTGGTTTGTTTGGAGTGCTGTGGCGCAGCCTTGGATGCTTGCAATGTCCTGTGTGTGGTGTGTGTGTGTGTGTGTTCTTGTGTGTGTATGTGGGAGTGCAAAGTGTGTGTGAGTGTGGCACTGTTTCTATCCTGTTCTCTCTACATCACTGTTTCTATCTTGTTCCCTCTACATCACTGTTTCTATCCTGTTCTCTCTACGTCACCCCAGTTCCATTCTGTCTTCTTGCACTCCTTCCTCTTCCCTCGTTCTTTAACCTCTCTCTATCTTTCTTTCTCTCTCTTTCTCATTCTTGGACCCTCCTGTCTCTCTCTCTTCTTCTGTCCCTTTTTTTTTACTGTCAGTTTGGTTCAGTTCATTTCTCAAAGCCTCTTCATTGGCACAAGGTTATTTTTTTATTAGTCTGCATTATTTCGCGCAGTACGTTTTCAAACAGGATATGACATGGCACATCCTCCGAGAACAAGCACTGCTTTCTGACCTTCATAGCAGGGGTATTCCCCTGGTTAATTAAAATGAACTCTGCCCACTCTCTCTCTCTCTCTCTCTCTCTCTTTACATTAAACACTCTCTTCTGAGTGTTTAATTTAAGGTCAAAGATTTATTGTCTTTCGACTTTATTAATTTTTCTATGTGATTGTACAGAATTTTGTGATTGCAATCAATCTCTCGCTCTCTCTCACTCTTTCTTTTGCTGGCTTCCTCCCTCCCCCTGTCTCTTTCTCTGAGAGAGAGAGTGTGTGTGAGAGAGAGAGAGAGAGAGAGAGGGAGGATGAATGCTCTAGTGCTTTTGGCTGTGCTGTGGCTCATGCCAAACCAGTGCACATGATCAGGCTTAGCGGCCTTGCCTGTTTCAGCTGGGCCACCCTCTCCCGCTTTGTGCTCTAATTGTCTACTAAAGCATTTCAGATTCGGGGTCCTGGGGCGGGGGAGATTAGACTACTTGGCAGGGTTTCAGGCGGTAGCCGGAATACCCCCCCCCCCCCCCCAGTTGAGTCAGTGTTGCCGCCGTGCCTTTCGCTCGGCTGTTGTGGTTTTGTGCCCGTCTCTGTTTTTCTGTTGTCGTCGTTGCGTTTGATTGCAGAATGTAATCAAAGGCTCATTCAGCGCTGGGCGCTTTCAATAGTGTCCCCGCCACCTCCCCCATTTTCTGTGCGTGAATGAATGACCCGGAAAGGTCCGGAACAGTCTGTGCCCCGCGTCGGCACCCCTGTGTTCACCCCTTCATATTTATGTATGAGTGAGGGGGGGGGGTGTTATCTGGGCAGCATCAAAGGGCCAATCCTAAATGAGCGTGTGGAGCCCTGTGGGATGACGGACTCACGCTGATGCTCTGAGGCCGCTGTGGCTCGCTCTACGCGTGCGTATTCACCCGAGGTTCCCGGTTCCTCTCCGGTGAAATCCGGTGTCCCCGACGCCCGTGCTGCGGGACACCCGGCATCGCAGGCGGCCGCTGCCGAAATCCGGACCGGACCGGACCGGACCGGACTCTGTTCCGAAGGACAGCTTTTAAAAATGTATTTATTTATTTTTTTTTTCTACCCCAGTTCTGATGTGGAACAGGTAGCTAACTCCCCCAACGGCTGTTTCTCCAAAATCCTGCACAAATATGCGGATTTGGGTCGTTTGGTTTTTACCCAAAAAAAAAACTGGACCTCGCCTGTGCACACGGGGTAGAGCCCTTTTCTCGTTGGAAGGTGCAGTTTTGTGTGGGGCAGAAGGGGCCACTGTGAGGGAGGCCTCCAGGTCATTTTGGGGCCCGCCCTCGGTGACTCACCCGAGTGGGACGTGGGACGGGGCGCGGGGCGTAGCTGTCTGTACTCGCCGCCTCAAACGCTCACCACACTCTTTCACTCTTCAGCCAGCCTCTCATTTCTCTCTCCCTCCCTCCCTCTCTCTCTCCCTCTCACCTCTCTCACTCTCTCTCTCTCCCTCTCCATCTCCTTCTCTCTCTCTCCCCCTCTCATTTCTCTCTCTCTCTCCTTCTCTCCCCCTCTCTCTCTCATTTCTCTCTCTCTCTCTCTCTCTCTCCCTCTCTCACTCTCTCTCTCTCCCTCCCTCCCTCCCTCTCCTTCTCTCTCTCTCCCCCTCTCATTTCTCTCTCTCTCTTCTCTCCCCCTCTCTCTCTCCTTCTCTCTCTCCCTCTCTCTCCCTCCCTCTCGTTCTCTCTCTCCCCCTCTCATTTCTCTCTCTCTCTCCTTCTTTCTCTCTCTCTCTCTCTCTCCTCCCTCCCTCTGATGCTCTCCACTGCTGCTTGTCTCTCTGGATACGACCGTCTGCATAGTGACTGCAATGTGATGTAACGCACTGAGGGTGAGGTTTAGGGAGCTGTGTGAATCGGGTGCGGGTGACTGTACTGAGGGTGAGGTTTAGGGAGCTGTGGGAATCGGGTGTGGGGGACCGTACTGAGGGTGAGGTTTAGGGTGAGGTTTAGAGAGCTGTGGGAATCGGGTGCGGGTGACCGTACTGAGGGTGAGGTTTAGGGTGAGGGAGTGAGGGAGCTGTGTGACCCTGGTGTGGGTGACCGTGCTGAGGGTGAGGTTTATAGAGTGCTGGTCACACTCCAAGGCAGCACACACAGTTGTGCTCCAGCTGTCAGATTGGCTAGCGTGTGGACAGGGAGCTGCAGAGACCTGTAAGAGCATCGTCTGGCGGGCTCACAGGAGAGAGGTTCCTTCTCCTCTCCCAGAGTATGAAAACAGTAAATCATTCTTACTTTTCTGAGCCCTTCGCCCCAGGTCCCCCCCCCCATCCACCTCCACTCCCCTATTTATAGAAAGCAGGGATTCATGTGCTGGCCTGTATGCTGTAATTTGCGAGGGGTGGGGTGGGGTGTGGTGAGTATTTTAGTTTTGGTCCGAGTCTGAGCAGTAGTTTATGTCTCCTGTTTGGGTTTGTGTGTCTGTGCGTGTGTGTGTGCGTGCGTGTGTGTGTGCGTGTGTGCGTGTGTGCGTGTGTGTGTGAGTGTGTGTGTGCGTGCATGTGTGTGCATGTGTGTGTGTGCGTGCATGTGTGTGTGAGAGAGTGGGTGAATAAATTGTGATGGGGTGCTTCTATGTACTTGTTAGGCAGAGCAGTGGTATTTGTGTATTTTTGTGTGTGTGTGTGTGTGTGTGTGTGTGTGGATGGGGAGTGGTGACTGTGTGTGGGTTAGGTGTAGCGGGTGTGCAGTTGGTCTGTTTTTAATGGTATGGGAGTAAGTGTGTGTAGAGGAAAAGATTTGGGGTTGGTTTGCATGTGCTTGTGTCGGGGAGACGTGTGTGTGTGTGCTTGTGTTTGTGTAAGTGTGTGGGGGGATTGTGTGTGTGTTTGTGTGTGTGTGTGTATATATATATATATATCAGTGTTGTGGGAAGGGGATTGTGATGCTGACTGCATGGGAATTGTAGTTCTTTAGCATGCCGAGTTTGTGTTGTGAACTACAGTCGGCCTCTTGGTGCAGCTGTGCTGTGTTACAGGGCTGGCCTGTGGTGCTCTGTGTAACTGCACAGTGCTGCACTGTGTTCGGCCCACACAGTGGGAAGCATGACGCAGCCTTCCTCTGCACTGCCTCTTCTGTTCACTCAGGCATCTCTGGGGTGACCAACAGCAATGGAAAAATGAGGCAGGAGAAAATATTTGAAAAGTAACTGCTGCTCCCCCCCCCCCCCCTTCGGAATAGCACTTATAAAGGAGCTCTTTCTGTGTACTGGCAGTCTGCAAAACGGGTCATTTCAACGTGTGTTTATCCAAAGTGAATTTTTGGCTCCAAATAGGCTCATTTTGTGTGAAGTTGCTGTTCCAGAGTTTTGTGCACAGTAGTCCTCCTCTCCAGTTAAAGACCAGACTTGTCTTTTTTGCGCAGTGTGTGTGTTTTTTAAAAAAAAGAAGAGATCAGACAGGCCCGTGTGGTTGTTTTATCGAGACCGGGAGAAAGCAGAGAGGGTAACCGGTAGAGGAGGGGGTCCCGGCTCAGAAGGGGGTCCCCGCTCAGAAGGGGGTCCCGGCTCAGAAGGGGGGCTCATATTTGGCTCCTGATTCGGACTGTACCACATGTCTTGCCAGTCATTGTGCTTTTCTTGGGAATTCTGTACTGTACTGTAGCTGTGAGCAAGACTTGTGTGTATTATTGTTTTTGATATTTTGTTGTGAATCGTATACCATGAGGTAGCTGGGCCTTCACGCTGGTCTGTCATGTAGTGTGCGAATTTGTGAAATGTTTTGGGGTGAATTGAACACCACACCACCATGTTAATGCCCAGTTGAATCTCGCTCCTTCCCTCTGTGAGCACAGCCGACCAAAGGTTCTGAGATTGCACGGCAGGCGTGGACGCACCTGATCTCCAGGTAGCTGACTGGGCCAGGTGTGGTTATGACTCAGGTGCCCATTACTGGGTTGCAGGTGTTCCTGTGTCTGTATTTAAAGGACCTTGCGACCTAAAATAGGAACTGCAAAAAGATGTACGTCATCGTGTTCTATATACGGATATCATATTCAGGTTATAATGGCTGGACAAACCCAAGATAATCGCTGTTTTCCAAACTTTGCACTTTTGTTCAGTGTAGTCGGACGTACACTGGGGCATTGGCACAATACCTGTTGACTCTGTGTGGAAACCCCAGCCTTGTGATGTCACAATGGGCATATTTGGTGGGTGTCATATTCCATGTAATAGGACTCCGTCCGGTGATGTCATCACAACAAAGGCCAGCCAGCCCTTCTGTGTAGAAAAGGCCGTGAATGAAACAGCTGACTTGTTTGGGGGTTGAAGCTGTAAGCGTTCAAAAGGCTGGCACTGACGTACCGTACTATTTTGGGCGACTATCGTTCAAGTTTAATTACAAGACGGGTGGGTAGCTCAAATCAGTGATTCAGGATGGCACAAGTCGATAAGAATGTAAATATAATCATACAGCAGCAACCCTTGTTGTGATGCAGATATTAATGCGTTCTGAATCACCTCTGCCAAAAAGTCAATTTTATAGGGGAAAAATTAACTAATTGCAGATATGGCCACTAATGCAATGAATTGCCAGTGAACTGCAAGAGTACTAAACCTACACAACAAAAATTATGGCACTGTCCTGTCCAAATACTTACGGACTGCACTGTGTAGCTACATATATCGGTCCTCCACATCAGCCACATCATCATATTTGCACAAATGCAGGCACATTTACAGACAGCTGTAGAGCGCTGTGTGAGAGGTCCTGAAGGGTCCGTCTGAAACGAGCCAGTAAGGGGAGACCGGGAGGGTCTGGACACGTGGCTGCCTTTGTATTGCGGTGCACCTGTACACAGATGCATGCTCCTACCTGTGCACACCTGTACACAGATCCATGCTCCTACCTGTGCACCTGTACACAGATGCATGCTCCTGCTTGTGCACCTGTACACAGATGCATGCTCCTACCTGTGCACCTGCACACAGATGCATGCTCCTACCTGTGCACCTGTACACAGATGCATGCTCCTACCTGTGCACACCTGTACACAGATGCATGCTTCTACCTGTGCACCTGTACACAGATGCATGCTTCTACCTGTGCACCTGTACACAGATGCATGCTCCTACCTGTGCACCTGCACACAGATGCATGCTGCTACCTGTGCACCTGCTCCTACCTGTGCACCTGCACACAGATGCATGCTCCTACCTGCACACCTGTACACAGATGCATGCTTCTACCTGCACACCTGTACACAGATGCATGCTCCTACCTGTGCACACCTGTACACAGATGCATGCTTCTACCTGCACACCTGTACACAGATGCATGCTTCTACCTGCACACCTGTACACAGATGCATGCTTCTACCTGTGCACACCTGTACACAGATGCATGCTCCTACCTGTGCACCTCTTATCCAGTGCATCATAGATGTGCCTTGGCTCGGTTATTTAGTCATATTTTCCAGGTAAAGATCCTGCACAGTATGCCTTTAATTGCCTGTGGAAAGCGCTCTGATTGGCTGGATCATGCACGTCTCAGAGTGCTTTCTTTTTTCTGCCATTTTCTCCCATTTTCTTCCCGATTTAGTCGTTATACCAATTCCCCATCTGTATCACAGTCCTGGTCGATGCGCTATCCTTCTGTCGGTCTGGGGAGGGTGTAGACTACCACATGCCTCCTCCGATACATGTGGAGTCGCCAGCCACTTCTTTTCACCTGACAGAGTTTCACAGGTCACTCTGCCCTCTTAATACAGGCAGCCCACGAGTGCAAGGCCTCGTCCGGGATTTATTTTCCCTGTTTTTGACCTGGAGCGGGGGGGGGGTTGTGGAATGGGACCTCCGTCCGGCCAAATCTCCTTAGTGCTGAGGAACAGGGGCTCCTTTCATTTCTGCTTCCCTCTCTCTCTCTGAGTGGACCTGCTGTGAGGCACGTGCACCTTATTTTACACTCGCCTGAGTGTGAGGAGCCTTACTGTGTGTGTGCGTGTTTGTGTATACACACACGCGTTGTGTGTGTGTGAGTGTGTGTTTCAGTGCAGGGTAAAACTGAAAAGTGTATTAATATCTAAGTGCGTACTGCTGCACAAGTGTTCAGCTGGACGTTGCCTTAGATCAAGTCAGGCATAAGTCCCGCCCCCTGCCCCGCCCACTCCTTGGTCCCTCCCCCCAGCAGAGAGGCTTGGTTGAAGGTGCAGGCGGGACCCGGGGGCTCACAGGGCTGAATAATGGATGACGAGCCTGGGGAAGGAATGGCGGAGGAGTTCGCGCGCGGATAAGCAGGAAGGTCCCTGCGGACGGACAGGCTGCACCTGCCTCCTCCTCTCCTTTATTTATTTATTTATCTATCTACCGTTCGCTTTACGTGTCGCGAGGTACGCGTGCAGGGACGACCGTCTCTCTCTCTCCCCCCCTCCCTCTCTCTCTCTCCCTCTCCCTCTCCCTCTCTCTCTCCCTCCCCCTCCCTCTCTCCGCCCCGGCGTCTGGACGGGTGCTGGTTAGCGGGCTGAGGTGGCGCAGGGTGTCAATCATTAATGAAAGCGGCGTCTCCGGTTTCAGCTCTTCAGTTGCACTTTCAGACGGAGCGAGGGAGAGGGAGAGAGGGAGGGAGGGAGAGGGGGGGAGGGAGAGAGGGAGGGAGGGAGAGAGGGGGAGGGAGAGAGGGAGACTGGGTAAAGCTCAGGAGATCCAGGGAGAGATAGAGAGAGAGAGAGGGAGGGAGGAAGAGAGAGGGAGGGAGAAAGAGATAGAGAGTTGACCTACCCCCTAGTGTAACTGTAACCCTCCTATCTTTCTCTCATACACACTCCCATGTACATACATCTAAGCGCACACACACACACACACAGACACACACACACACACACACACACACACACACACACACACACTCACTGGGGTTGTTACAGTATAACCTTAATCTTATCATCCTCAGTTCAGTTTCCATTGATAACAGGGTAAGATGCTATCTCTCATGTACTCTGTCTCTCCCTCTCTCTCTCTCTCTGTCCCTTTCTCTCTCCCTCTGTTCCAGGCTTCCAGGAGGAACTGCGGACGTTCAGGTCTCAACCCCAGACAAACGGACGACACAGACCCCCACCCTGCCGAACACTGGGCATTACCAGAGCCACGGACAGACGGACGGACGGACAGGCAGCGTGGGGCGTGGACCGCTGTCTTCCTCTTCCCAGTGCCCCCTCCCGCCCCACCTTCTCACCTCCACCTCAGTCCCGCCTTCACCTGGCTTGTCATCATTCCGCTGACCAATCAGCTCTGAGGATATTACTGAATTGTTATTTTTTCTTTCTGTGAAGGACACAAGCCCTTGGAGAGAGTCTGTGAGTTTTGATTCGATTTTGTTGCTTGACTTTCAAACTTCTGGGATCAAATAACCAAAAAAAAAAAAACAAATTAATAAAAAAGTTCTCGCCGTACGGGCGCCATGGATACGAGCCCCCGGCGCCGCCGCCGCTGCCAGTGAGGAGGGCGGGGCGTACCGCCACGCCTCGGGCGTCCAGCGCCCGCCCCCGGAGGACCCGTCCGCTGGCGGAGCCGCCATGGGACTGACGAGTGCGGAGAGGAGCTCGGGTTCGAGCGTCACGCTGTCCTTCCTGGTGGACGTCCGTGGTGGGAGGGGCCTGCCGTAAGGGCCCAATCCGCCAACTGCGCCGGTGTTCACACGCCTCTCTACGCCCTACGCCCCACGCCCTACGCCCCACGCCCTACGCCTTACGCCCCACGCCCCACACCCTACGCCCTACGCCCTACGCCCCACGCACTACGCCCTACACCCTACGCCCCACGCCCTACACCACACACGACGCCAGGAGGACTCAGAGCAGGGGAGCATGGGAGAGAACTGCTGTGTGCGCTGAAGCTGGTGTGCGTGTGTGAGTGTGTGTGTGTGTGTGTGCGTGCGTACGTACGTGTGTGTGTTTATAGCGTGTGCGCCAGTGCCATCCAGACCTGGGTTGTTGGACTGTACGCTTCCTGTTGGCGGAGCGGAACTTTCCGGATAGTTTTTGTCGTGTTTTGGGTGTCGCCTCTGCACCCCTCTGACTCACAGGTTAGCGAAGACGGGACACGGGCTAGGAGCCGCTGTCCCAGGACAGTCTGTCACCGTGCCAATCGACCCTCTCCAACCCCTCCCCTACAGCTGATTTTGGGTCTCCAACCCGTCTTTGCTTAAGCGGGTCGGACCGGGTAGAACCAGGCCAGACCGGGCAGAACCGGGCCGGACCGGACAGAACCAGGCCAGACCAGGCAGAACCGGGCAGAACCGGGCCGGACCAGGCAGAACCGGGCCGGACCAGGCAGAACCGGGCAGAACCGGGCCGGACCGGGTAGAACCGGGCAGAACCGGGCCGGACCGGGTAGAACTGGGCAGAACCAGGCCGGACCGGGCAGAACTGGGCAGAACCAGGCCAGACCGGGCAGAACCGGGCCGGACCAGGCAGAACCGGGCAGAACCAGGCCGGACCAGGCAGAACCGGGCAGAACCGGGCCGGACCAGGCAGAACCGGGCAGAACCGGGCCGGACCAGGCAGAACCGGGCAGAACCGGGCCGGACCAGGCAGAACCGGGCCGGACCAGGCCAGACCGGGTAGAACCGGGTCAGCTGGGAGTCCCCTCTCGGGGGGGATGCGCGTTCTGTGAGGGAGCCGACGGAAACGGAGCAGATCGGCACCGGGGCGAGAGAGGGGGGCGGAGTCCCGGAGAGAGAGAGAGAGAGAGGGGGGCGGAGTCCAGGAGAGAGAGAGAGGGGGGCGGAGTCCAGGAGAGAGAGAGAGAGAGAGAGGGGGGCAGAGTCCAGGAGAGAGAGAGAGAGAGAGAGGGGGGGACAGAGTCCGGGGGAGAGAGAGAGCGAAGGGGGCGGAGCCGGGCGGGGCATGGCGGAGCACGCGGAGCTGCTGGCGGAGATGGCGACCGTGGGCCGCCTGTCGGCCGCCGAGCGGCTGAGGCACGCCCAGAAGCGGCGGGCGCAGCAGCTGAAGACCTGGGCGCAGATGGAGAAGGACGTCGCCCGCGGCAACAAGGCCGCCGCCGCCAAGGGCAACAAGAAGGGCGGGGCCAAGGCCCGCAAGGTGGCCTTCCCCGAAAACGTGACGCTGCTGGAGGCGGCCGCCCGCAACGACCTGGAGGAAGGTGAGGCCCCAATTAAGCTAATTGAGGAACACCTGGCGCCATCTGCAGGAAGCCCTCGGTCATTACAGGGGGAGTTTCTGTGGCGCCTCATTTTTAGTCCAGTTCCTTTGCTGCTGACCCCATGCGTACATTTTTGGGGGGAATGCGCATGCTGCTTAAAAAAAAAAAATGGCGATTTGCGATGGTGGGTGTGGTTGTGTGGTAGGGTGCACAGCCTCTGGGTGACTCCTGTTCGCGGGTGTGGTTGTGTGGTAGGGTGCACAGCCTCTGGGTGCCTGGTGTTGGCGGGCGATGGCGGGTGTGGTTGTGTGGTAGGGTGCACAGCCTCTGGGTGACTCCTGTTCGCGGGCGATGGCGGGTGTGGTTGTGTGGTAGGGTGCACAGCCTCTGGGTGACTCCTGTTCGCGGGTGTGGTTGTGTGGTAGGGTGCACAGCCTCTGGGTGCCTGGTGTTGGCGGGCGATGGCGGGTGTGGTTGTGTGGTAGGGTGCGCAGCCTCTGGGTGCCTGGTGTTGGCGGGCGATGGCGGGTGTGGTTGTGTGGTAGGGTGCACAGCCTCTGGGTGACTGGTGTTGGCGGGCGATGGCGGGTGTGGTTGTGTGGTAGGGTGCACAGCCTCTGGGTGCCTGGTGTTGGCGGGCGATGGCGGGTGTGGTTGTGTGGTAGGGTGCACAGCCTCTGGGTGCCTGGTGTTGGCGGGCGATGGCGGGTGTGGTTGTGTGGTAGGGTGCACAGCCTCTGGGTGCCTGGTGTTGGCGGGCGATGGCGGGTGTGGTTGTGTGGTAGGGTGCACAGCCTCTGGGTGCCTGGTGTTGGCGGGCGATGGCGGGTGTGGTTGTGTGGTAGGGTGCACAGCCTCTGGGTGCCTGGTGTTGGCGGGCGATGGCGGGTGTGGTTGTGTGGTAAGGTGCACAGCCTCTGGGTGCCTGGTGTTGGCGGGCGATGGCGGGTGTGGTTGTGTGGTAGGGTGCACCCAGCACGCTTCACCCCCGCCTGTTTTGGTGCTGGTCTCGTTTGTTTAAAATGGCGACAGGGGCTGCGTGAGGCACTTGCTGGCCTCTGAAGCAGCCCCGCTTTCTGTGGACGCACATTCCGTTGCTATAACTTGGACTCGCTCGCCAAGTCTGTGTAATGCTGCTGTAATGCTGCTGTAATGCTGTTTTCCCTGGCGGATCTGCAGCGTGATGTCATCACTGCCAGCTTCATACTGCTGTTCTTATTCGTTCCCTCTGTAAACAGCATTGATTCACTGCACATTTCTTTATTGCGACTTCATCTTTTGTGTGGCTCGGCTGTTATCTTCAGACGAAAGCTCTGCTGCTGGGCTTTTTGTGCTGGGATGTGATGTGAGGCTTCCCTGCTTATTGAGGGGATTTTGGGGCCTGCATTTTGTCCGCCAGAGGCCAGGAGACTTGTGTGTGTACGATGTGAAGTGCAGACGTCCAGAGGCCAGGAGACTTGTGTGTGTACGATGTGAAGTGCAGACGTCCAGAGGCCAGGAGACTTGTGTGTGTACGATGTGAAGTGCAGACGTCCAGAGGCCAGGAGACTTGTGTGTGTACGATGTGAAGTGCAGACGTCCAGAGGCCAGGAGACTTGTGTGTGTAGGATGTGAAGTGCAGACATCCAGAGGCCAGGAGACTTGTGTGTGTACGATGTGAAGTGCAGACATCCAGAGGCCAGGAGACTTGTGTGTGTACGATGTGAAGTGCAGACATCCAGAGGCCAGGAGACTTGTGTGTGTACGATGTGAAGTGCAGACATCCAGAGGCCAGGAGACTTGTGTGTGTACGATGTGAAGTGCAGACGTCCAGAGGCCAGGAGACTTGTGTGTGTAGGATGTGAAGTGCAGACGTCCAGAGGCCAGGAGACTTGTGTGTGTAGGATGTGAAGTGCAGACATCCAGAGGCCAGGAGACTTGTGTGTGTAGGATGTGAAGTGCAGACATCCAGAGGCCAGGAGACTTGTGTGTGTAGGATGTGAAGTGCAGACATCCAGAGGCCAGGAGACTTGTGTGTGTAGGATGTGAAGTGCAGACATCCAGAGGCCAGGAGACTTGTGTGTGTAGGATGTGAAGTGCAGACATCCAGAGGCCAGGAGACTTGTGTGTGTAGGATGTGAAGTGCAGACATCCAGAGGCCAGGAGACTTGTGTGTGTAGGATGTGAAGTGCAGACATCCAGAGGCCAGGAGACTTGTGTGTGTACGATGTGAAGTGCAGACGTCCAGAGGCCAGGAGACTTGTGTGTGTAGGATGTGAAGTGCAGACATCCAGAGGCCAGGAGACTTGTGTGTGTAGGATGTGAAGTGCAGACGTCCAGAGGCCAGGAGACTTGTGTGTGTAGGATGTGAAGTGCAGACATCCAGAGGCCAGGAGACTTGTGTGTGTAGGATGTGAAGTGCAGACATCCAGAGGCCAGGAGACTTGTGTGTGTACGATGTGAAGTGCAGACATCCAGAGGCCAGGAGACTTGTGTGTGTACGATGTGAAGTGCAGACGTCCAGAGGCCAGGAGACTGGTGTGTGTCCCATGTGAAGTGCAGACGTCCAGAGGCCAGGAGACTGGTGTGTGTCCCATGTGAAGTGCAGACGTCCAGAGGTCTTTCACAGCTGAGGGTGGGAGGGATCGGTCGACAGTAAGGCCCAGAACCAACGGGCCTCTGAGACATCCAGGGTCTGAAAAAAAGGCATTTCCTGTTAAGCAGGAAATAGAGAAAAATCCCAGCCCAGCATATGACAGTGTTAACATTTTTGTCTCTCTGTCTGTCTGTTTGTCTCTGTCTGTCTGTCTGTCTGTCTGTCTGTTTGTCTGTCTGTCTGTCTGTCTGTCTGTCCGTCTCTGTCTGTCTGTCTGTCTGTCCACAGTGAGGGAGCTCCTGAACAGTGGGGTGAGTCCGGACCTGTTCAACGAAGATGGCCTCACAGCCTTACACCAGGTAGCTACAACGCACTTTATACACACACACTCACACACACACACTCACATACGCACACACACACACAGGAGCACACCTACATGCATGTAAAGGCAGGCTTTGCTCTCTCCCTGTCCCTCTGTCTCTCTTCCTCTCACATCCTCTCTCTCCCTCTTTCTCTTCCCCCCCCCCGGTCTCATACCCTAGCTGTAGCTCTGCTTTACTCAGTCTGTCTGTGTTTCTTCATTCTGTCTCCCACACTGTAAACTCTCAGTCTGTCTGTGTTTCTTCATTCTGTCTCACACACTGTAAACTCTCAGTCTGTCTGTGTTTCTTCATTCTGTCTCCCACACTGTAAACTCTCAGTCTGTCTGTGTTTCTTCATTCTGTCTCACACACTGTAAACTCTCAGTTTGTTTCACACTGCCTGTGGGAGGGCCAGAGCAGGGCAGGGTCCTCCAGTATCCCAGGATTCCTCCTCTGCTCTGTTTTCTGGGGCAGGACGGGCCTGGTGTGCTGTGTCTGTGGCTCCAGCCTGGCTCTGTGAACGTTCAGAGGCAGGCCGTGGGCATTTACCCTCCCGTCTCTGAGAATGTGGTGCGGCTACAGGAGAGAGCATATCCGTGCTTCTGTGCGGGTTTATGGGCCAGAGCAGAGAAGCGGGCACACAGCACTTTTAATGGCTGCTCTCTTCTCCTTTGAGGGAGGAGAGAAGCCGAGTGTTAATTTCACGAGTGGCTGAACCAGAGATGCAAATACTGTTTGTGCTGCAGCTGGAAGCTTCCCGCAGTACAGGAAACTCACTGTGTGTGTGTGTGTGTGTGTGTGTGTGTGTGCATATGCGCGTGTGTGTTTTCCCGTCTCAGTGCTGCATAGATGACTTTGTGGACGTGGTGCGGTGCCTGCTGGACGCGGGCGCCACGGTCAACGCCTGCGACAGCGAGCTGTGGACCCCGCTGCACGCTGCTGCCACCTGTGGCCACACGGGGCTGGTGCAGCTCCTCGTACAGGCGTGAGTCTCTCCTCACAGCTCACCCTCAGGCCTGAAGGTCTGCTCTGTCCCCACAACTTACCATGTGCCAGGCACAATTTACACTCTAATTACTGGTGTACACGTCCCCACAAGTTACCAGGCACAATTTACACTCTAATTCCTGGTGTACACGTCCCCACAAGTTACCAGGCACAATTTACACTCTAATTCCTGGTGTACACGTCCCCACAAGTTACCAGGCACAATTTACACTCTAATTCCTGGTGTACACGTCCCCACAAGTTACCAGGCACTATTTACACTCTAATTCTGGAATAATTACCATGACTCGCACTGTTGGGTAACTTTAGCACTTAGCCGAGCAAAATCTCCATTAGGCTAGCCAGGTTTTTGGTAAGCGGTAATGCTGGGTAGCAGTTACTGAACAGTATCACCCATAAAATTATTATTATAATTGAAGAGCACTGCAGACCTCTGGCTGTCTGATTAAATGCCGTTTGAAGACGGTGAGGCCTGCATCGAAAGGCAGTGTAAACGGAGCCTGACTAGGACCTGGTCAACCCACGTTAGCAGTGTTCAGACTGCAGTCCCTGCTGTGTGGTTAATGGCAGTGACCCCCCCCCCCCCGGCTGCTCCTCTCTGTGCCTGTGCTCAGTGGCGCCGACCTGCTGGCGGTGAACGCGGACGGGAACATGCCCTACGACCTGTGTGAGGACGACGCCACGCTGGAGCTGATCGAGATGGCCATGGCGGAGCAGGGTCAGTACGGCCGCGGTGTACGCGCCGCGCGTCGCCAGCGTGTGTGCGTCTGCGTGTGGCCACTGCGTACGCCCCTGTGGAGTGTCCCTCTGTCTCTGTATGTGCATCCCCCTCTGCTGTACAGTATCCTTCTGTCCCTGCATGTGCATCCCCCCCCTCTCTCTCTCTCTCTCTGCTTGTATCATTGGGGGGCTTTGTGAAACTCAGTCTCTCTCTCTATGCTGATATAACTCAGTGTCTCTCTATGCTGGTGTAACTCAGTCTCTCTCTATGCTGGTATAACTCAGTGTCTCTCTATGCTGGTGTAACTCAGTGTCTCTCTATGCTGGTGTAACTCAGTCTCTCTCTATGCTGGTATAACTCAGTGTCTCTCTATGCTGGTGTAACTCAGTCTCTCTCTGTGCTGGTATAACTCAGTCTCTCTCTGTGCTGGTATAACTCAGTCTCTCTCTCTAAAGGTATAACGCAGGACCGCATTGACCAGTGCAGAGGGGCCAAGGAGTCAGAGATGCTGTCGGACGTGCGGGCTCTGATCGAGGGTGGGGCCGACCTGAACGCACAGGACAGCCAAGGAGCTACACTGGTGAGACGCACGGACGGACGGAGGGAGGGAGGGAGTGAGGGAGAGAGAGGGAGAGAGAGAGAGAGAGGGACAGATTTAGTTTGTTACTGTGGGTATCAAAGCCCCAGACTCCTCTGGGTGTCCAGCGTGTGAAAGGCAGCCCTCTGATAATGTGCTGAATTTGACTGTTCATTTGTTTGTTGGCAGATGCCCTTCACCAGGGTTGGTACCGTGCCCAATGGCAGTGCCTCAGCTCAGCTGGGTTAGGAACCCGCAGCCTCTTGAGCAGGGCGTGGCAGTGCCTGATGGTTTTCAGCATGCTTTAGCTTTTACGTGCTTAATGTCAGTCAGTGATTGGAGTCCAGCCACCCTGTTCACAGACCTTAAACTGGCTACTGACAGGGAGGAGCTGCTGAGGTACTGAGTTACTGGCCCAGTTCCCTTAGTGCTCTACTGCACTGCCCCTTATTTGGTTCCCTGGCATGATCCTTCCTCTCTGCCCCCCACCCCCCACCCCCCCAGCTGCACGTTGCCGCGGCAAACGGCTTCCAGTCAGTGGGCGAGCTGCTTCTCGAGCAGAAGGCGCAGGTGGAGCTGAAGGACAGCGATGGCTGGACGCCGCTGCACGCTGCCTCCTGCTGGGGACAGGTGAGCACTGCACCCTGGTGGACTGTGACAGATATTGGCCAAGGGTTGGGCAAAATTTTCAACCCCTCTGAAGAGTGGGTTCTTTGGAATGTTTTTGTGTTCTAGAAGTCGGTGTTCTAGAACTCCAACGTTTTCTCTTACCAGTTGTGATCGTGACATCAGCATTAGAATGTTTCACATTTGATCTGCGACGCCTAGTTTGACCCGCGTTTCGCTGGCCTGGCGCACAGCTCTGCTGTACAAGTTCATTTGCATGTAGAACACTCTGTGCAAATGAGACACACCTTCTTCACCCACCCCAGGGTTTTTTGGAATGTCTGTTCTAGAACTCCACTGCTTTCAGTTACCGAGTAGTGATTGTTGCATCAGCATTAGAATGTTCATTTAAATCGCATGTTTGTGGTCTTAGGCCTTAAAGGGTCGATTGGACCGCACGCTTCTCTCTCTGACCCAAGCCGACCGCGTTCTCCCCCTGTCCCAGATCCAGATGGTGGAGCTGCTGGTTGCTCACGGAGGGAGTCTCGACACCAAGTCTGTCCTGGAGGAGACCCCACTGGGTGAGACTGGACCCCCTTAAATGTGACCCACAGACACTGAGACTCCAGAGATGTGGTATATCTGAGACTCAACTACAGATGCCTAACCATGACTCCCAGAGGGGATTCATATATGAGACTCACTCACCCAGAGGGGATTCATATATGAGACTCACTCACGCAGAGGGGATTCATATTTGAGACTCACTCACGCAGAGGGGATTCATATTTGAGATTCACTCACGCAGAGGGGATTTATATTTGAGATACACTCACCCAGAGGGGATTCATATCAGAGACTCACTCACCCAGAGGGGATTCATATTTGAGACTCACTTCCCAGAGGGGATTCATATCTGAGACTCACTCACCCAGAGGGGATTCATATTTGAGATACACTCACCCAGAGGGGATTCATATTTGAGACTCACTTCCCAGAGGGGATTCATATTTGAGACTCACTTCCCAGAGGGGATTCATATCTGAGACTCACTCACCCAGAGGGGATTCATATCAGAGACTCACTCACCCTGAGGGGGATTCATATCTGAGACTCACTCACCCAGAGGGGATTCATATCTGAGACTCACTCACCCTGAGGGGGATTCATATCAGAGACTCACTCACCCTGAGGGGGATTCATATCAGAGACTCACTCACCCTGAGGGGGATTCATATCTGAGACTCACTCACCCTGTGGGGATTCATATCTGAGACTTACCCAGAGGGGATTCATATCTGAGACTCACTCACCCAGAGGGGATTCATATCTGATGCAGGACATCTAGAACATCCTAGTGACCCAGAGAGGCTGTGGGTCAGATTGTCAGCCCCTTGCCACGTGTCACTTCCTTTGTTGTACGCATTAGTGTTTTTTGAGTGTGAGTTTTGGGCGTGGCTGCCGATGTTGCCTTAGCGTTGTTTCTGCGTTGCGGAAACGCTCTCTGGCAGACGTGTGTGCGGATGACGAGGTGAGGGCCAAGCTGCTGGACCTGAAGCACAAGCACGACGCCATCATGAAGGGCCAGGACAGACACAAGGGCTCCCTGCAGAGGAGGGCCTCCAGCACCGGCAGCAGAGGGTGAGGGGGGGGGGAGAGAGAGAGATAGAGAGGGAGAGAGGGAGAGGAGGGTGGGGCGGGGTGGGGGGAGGGGCAGAGAGAGAGAGGGAGAGAGGGAGAGGAGGGTGGGGCGGGGTGGGGGGGAGGGGCAGAGAGGGAGGGAGGGAAGAATAGGGGAGTGGGGTGGGGGGCAGTGAGGTAGAGAGAGAGGGAGGAAGAAGTGGAGAGAGGGAAACTTTTCAGAGAGAGGGAGGGACAGAGAGAGAGGGAGACAGGAAGAGGGAGGGGAACTTCACGGAGGGAGAGAATAGGAGTGAGTGAGTGAGAGGGAGGGAGGGAAGGTGAGGGAAAGGAAACGGTAGACGCAGCCGAAGGGAGTGACTGGGAAAGGAAGAAATGGCGAGAGAGAGATGAAGGGCCAGACAAGTAAAGGGATGGGAAAACCGTAATGAGAGGGGGATGAAGAAAAATGTAAAATGGAAGGGAAGGGAAAGAGAGGGTGTAGTGTGCTGACAGCCACGCAGGCGTCTGTGCGCACGTCGTGCTCTGTGTCCTGACCGCTCTCTGTCGCCCCCTGCTGTCTGCAGGAAGGTGGTGCGGCGCGTGAGCGTGAACGAGCGGTCCAGCCTGTACCGGCGCGAGCACCACAAGGAGGCGATGGTGTGGCAGGAGCGCGGCCGGCAGCCCGAGGAGCCGCAGGACGAGGACGAGGACAGACAGACGGACGCCGAGCTGGACCCGCTGGCCTCGCCGGTGAGCCTCGCCAGCCCCGCCGGGACCGCCTCCCGCGGGCCCCCGAAACGCGTCCAGGAGAGCGGGGGGCCTGGCGCGACGTCTCTGCCGCGGGACGGACGTTCGCTCAAAGCTCGGCTCTGATTGGCCGCCCTCCGGACAGCCCGCACTGCCCAGCCAATCCTCCCGCAGTTGTTAGCCTAGCATGAGGACTCTGTTGCTTAAAAAAATTTAAATCTCAACTGAATGTTTTCACTGTATAATAATAATAATGATAATGTGAATGTATAATAATATGCAAATGAGTGTCTCTCTCTCTCTCTCTCTCTCTCTCTCTCTCTCTCTCTCTCTCTGTCCCTCCCTCTCTCTCTCTCTCTCTCTCTCTCAGGCTGCAGCGTCCGGTTCCTTGGTGAGGCAGGAGGATGAGGAAGGGCCGGAGAGGAAGAGGGACGGTAACCTGGGCAACGGGGCGATGCCGCTGTCCTCCGTCTCCTCACTGGTTCCCGGGGAGCTGCGGGGCGGGGGGCCAATGGACCGCAGCGCCTCCTACCAGCTGGCTCCGCCCCCCGGGGGCGGGGACTCGGGAGTGGGCGGGGACGGGATGAGCCGGGAGAAGTCCCACCACACGCTGGCCGACCTCAAACGGCAGCGGGCCGCCGCCAAGCTCCAGAAACGCCCCGCCCCGGCCCCGCCCCTGCCCCCGCCCGCCGAGGAGGAGCCCGCCCCGCCCCAACCCCTACCGCCCGCCCCCCAGGACACGCCCCCTCACACGGCCACGCCCAGCGCCGTCTATTTCACCCCCGCCAGCGGAGACCCCCCCCTCCTAAAACTGAGAGCCCCCGAGGAGGAGAACTCCAGCACCAAGGAGCCCTGCTGTGGCCTCATGTAGAGATATACACACTCAACCTAACCCTAACCCTAACCCTAACTCCAGCACCAAGGAGCCCTGCTGTGGCCTCATGTAGAGACATACACACCAACTACCACCAACCTTCCAGCACCACAAGACACGCTTCCTCACAGGCTCACACACGCACAACACACACACACACACTCCCACAGGCTCACACACATACAAACACACACACACACACACTCACTCAAACACACACACACTCACAGACACACACACCACACACACACACACACACACACACACACACACACACACACACACACACACCACCACCCCCAGGCACACACACAACACACACACACACACACACACTCACTCAAACACACACACACACTCACAGACACACACACGCACACACTCACTCACACACACTCACACACACACACAGACACAGACACAGACACACACACACACACACTTACACACACACACACCCCCCCACGCAGACACACACACACACACACACACACACACACGCTTGCCCACTGCATAGCCAGGCTTATTCACCCCCTTAAATGGCTCTGAAGGCTGAGGGGGAGTTTGAGGGAGTAGACTTGAGCTCCGTCTGTCTGTCTCTGAGCGCTCGACCGTTTCCTGGGAAACGGGCCACATGCACCCAGCGGTACCATGCTGCAGTACCTTTCCACAGCAAACACTGGAACAAAAACAAAACAAAAAAAACGTTTTTGAAATTTCACCTTTTTTAAAACCTTGTTTAAAAGCATTTATTTGCTGTTTGATTGACATTAATTTTCTGATGAATTGTGTCTCTATTTGTATTTTTTCCTTAAGCTGCCTTTCTCTACGTTTGTCATTTTGACAAATACCAGTTTTCACACTGTGTACTTGGGATGGGGTTGGCTTCACAGGGGCCACAACAACTGTCATTTAAAATGTAATTCATATTAATTTAGTCAGTTAGACCTCACACTGCTGTGAGATCGTGAAATCATGGAGACCAAGTATAAGATCTGAGCACTTCAGAACACAGAGCATTCCAAATTTCCTACATGGCAGGGTACAGCAAAGGCCTCGCTGCTCACTGCTGCCACCCACTGGCCATTGAGTGAACTGCGTATTTCACCGCACCAGCCTAATTATCTTGCAAAGAAACACCAGTTGAGTAATTCTTACAAAAGAAGCACAGTGAAATGTTTAATTATTGCAATAAATATATACAATAAGGGTCTGTAAATTATCTCTATATTAGTAATGAAGGTGGCAATTTCTGAGAGATTTAATTTTCTCTCAATTTGGGCTGAAGCACTTTATGAATTAAATGCGCACACAATCATTTCAGCCTCCTGTCCAAAAGATGTGTAAATGTTAAAGTAAATGGTTTCGGGAGAATAAGAAAGAGGAAGACTAGAGTAGACAAATCGGAGGTGTCGAATCAGAAGTGTTTTTTTTTTTCCTTCATGTCAAGTAAAAACCGTTTGTGAGTTACAAATCGAGGTAAAATCACATTTTTCACATTTTACATTTTCGTGGGGAAGCAACATTTCTGTTTTTGAGAGTCAAGAACTCTCATCTTGCTGTTAAATTATTTGCCTTCTCTAGTCTGAATGTCAGACAGGATTTCTTAATAGTAAAGTTCAATTTGTAGGTGAATTTGGGCAGGAACTGATTCTTATAATTTGTCCAAGTTTTCAATGATTGATTGAGCATGACTTAATTTATATCTGTGTTGATATGAGATCATTGGGGAGAAGCAGCAGTTATTTGTGTGTGACCATTTAATGAATATAACTGTGATATACTGTAAGGAATTAAAGATTTATATTGAATGGATTTATTTATTTATTTATTTTAGTTTCATGGGTATTTGATTCTTGTTAGCAGGCTGTATGTATCTCTGACTTTGGCTAATTTGGCTAATTTAGCAGGAGTTACAGGACCTAAGATCCTGTTTTATCCTGTAGAAGTCTGGCTTGTGCAAAGATTACAGCTTAGTGCAAGAACTCTAAAGGTACTCCAGCAGCGTGAATGGGAAGTCCAAAACTAACCACGGCCAACAGCTGTGGTCATTCACAGATTTTTATTTTATTTTTGAATTTTGTATTTTTAATTTTTGACAGATGAAATCCGTTTTTGCTCAAAATAAATAGTGGCATGCTTCAATTCCATGGTACATTACTTCAAACTTTTCGGATCTGGCTTTAAAAAAGTCAACTGTGTGGGAAATGAAGAAATGGGATGTTAAGTGCTCATAAAGCAGCGTATATATTTTAGTGATTACTGAATGGCGGTCTGAAGTTCACTGAAATATTTTTCCAAATGGTTGTTTGTACCAAATCAATGATATTTACAGGGCGGCTTGGTGAATGAAAATGTTGTTTTTGTTTGATTTTGTTTAATTTGGAGACCCCCCCCCCCCCAGCAGGTAGGGCTGTGGAATGCATTTACTCTGAGCTGAAGGTGCTCATCAGGCGGGTGGCAGGCAGGGGGCGCTCTACTCCACTGTGCCACACTGCGCTCCTGCTCTGGAGTACACTGACACCCCCGAGCCCCCACCCCCCGAACCCACCCCCACCCCATGGTGAGTACATGCAGTGGTACCATCCCACAGAACAGGGGTCAGCTTTGCTTTCACCATCTTTTGGAAATGCTGATGATTTAAGATTAAAGTTATAATAGCTTTTGGTTTTTTTTGTTGTTCTTATTGTTTGTTTGTTTGTTTGTTTTGTTTTGTTCATGTCATAAAAAGCAACAGGCGGGTTTGCAGGTTACCCCTCCCGCTGATGCATATTCCTTTTTGTTTTATGTTAGAACAAAATATGTCTGTAAATACCATGAAGTCGAACATTGTAACCGTAGTAACGGTACTGAACTTCCCAAGGAAGATCGTGTGGGTGGGGGTGTGGGTGGGGGTGTGGTACCTGGTACATGGAGGTCACAGGTCATACAGGGCTCTGGGTCGTGTTTCCTGGCTGACCCCTTACCGTTCCCTGCAGTGACACTAAAGACATGGGGGTGTGGAGCTGTGCGGCACTTTTTGGTCTCTAGAGCCCCCCCCCTCCCCCCCCGCTCTCCTGTGAGGTAATGTTTGCGTTGACGTTAGAAGGGGGACAAAGGACTCAAAAAAATGTTGCGTCCTGCACAGGACTGGACTGGACTGTTCTGGGGGGGGGGGGGGGGCGTGGCTTCTGTGATATCAGACAGTTTGAGATGGTTTCTGGAACGTGCTCACCCACCCCAAGATCACGTTCTTCTTTGTGAGCAGTCAAGGTCGTCCACGCTGATCTGCTCGATGGATATTAGGCAAAGACTTTTCCTTGGTTTTTTTTTTTTGTTTTTCCCCCCAAGTCTAATTCGTGTTGTCATTTTTCTGTTGAAAATGGCTGTCCATTAATGTTTTTATTTTTATTTTTATTATATCAACCAGATTATTATTATTTTTTTTTGTATTTTTGTGGATTTTATAGAATATTTGTGTGATTATTGTTTCATATTCGTACGGAATGATTATTATTTTTCTTTTTGTTGTGGCCGTGGGCTGGCACTGACTGAAATGGGTAGCATATGATGAGTGAAGACGGGGAGATTTTTTAATGTAATATTCTATGGCTAACAGGCTATGGCTGGCACACACGCGATGCGAACGAAAGCGCTCTCAGCGACTGAAGTGTTAATGTGACTGAAGCTGCAACCTGCCTTTCTGTGGTTTACCCGCCTTGGGCACTGTTGGGAAACCACGCGTCTCCAGTCCTGTACTGGGGGGTGGGGCCGGGAGGGGGGCTTGTGGTTTTCAGGGTGTGTACGGAGTGTAAGGGGTGTGGGAGTCCAGTGTGATACACTGCGAGTCACACTGAAATATTATATATATATATATATATATATATATATATTTTTTTTTTTTTTTACCTTGACCCTTTTTTTTTCTTTTTATTTGTCAGATTACTTAAATTTAAAAGATCTTTATTTAAATTATTTAGAGTTTATTTAAATAATTCAGAATAAATTATATTCTATAATGTCAATGTGTGGAGTCCTGTGTTTTTTGTGTGTGGATCTTGTGCATTAATCTGCAGTGACTTGTGACTGGTGAGCTCATTTTTTAAGACTTGACGAAATATATTGTCAAAGTGCTGCGTATAAATACCACACGCAACTGAAGTATTTAACTGGTCTTAGAGCGAAGTTCACAAACTTTTACATTTTCGTCCTTTGAAATACGGGTCCTCAAAAAACTCCACCGTGGCATCTGTCTCCCTCTTGTGGCGAACGATGGCAATGCAGGTATCTTCATGTTAACCCGAAGGTACCGTATTTTGAAATCTTAAATTTACAGCGATGCGAATGTGATACAAATTAACTGATAAAGAAATATTGAAATATTGTCATAAATATCAAGTCGCCTCTAAATAAAAATTATGCAATCTAATAATTGGTGAGCATTTGTTAAAACGAAAAGTTCCATTTGTTGACAATCGCAAATATATTGGAACTTGACGGTGCTATAATCCTAGACGTTTATTTTGCCAATGCCTGCTACTGTAAACGTCTGAGGTCTACGCAAAGAAGTGGATAAAGCAGAAAGTAGCCCGGTGCAAAAACAGCTGCTTAGCATGAACAGTTACACAATCTCAAATCCACAGACCACCACGTACGCGAGGAAATAGGTTTTACAAATACGAAACCTCCGGCCCGTTTGACCTTGAGGAAAACCAGCACGCGCATTTACACTCTTGCAGCGCTAATCGTCATCCGGAAGACGCGCTCAAGACGAGCTTTTTTTGACGCAAGCAAAACACGGGCAGTGTTGTCACGTGGACATGTTCCACACATTAACCGAGATCAGGTGTCACCGAAGAGCTGGGGCTTGGCAACTCAAGTCGCGCACCTCTTTCAACCACCACGCCCCCCCCCCAATATCCATTCACATGCTCCCCTGGCATTCCTTCTTTGCCCCTGTGATCCTTCAGCTAACCCCCCCCCCCCCCCCCCCCAGTGACTGTTAAGTGAACACTTCGCATGATGTAGCTGAAGTGTTCACCTTCTGTACGCACTTATTGTATAAAAGCGTCCGCCAGATAAAATGTAATGAAGAACTGACTGGGGACCATTGAAGAGGGTGGGGGGGGGGGGGTAATCTGGTTTGGAATCGAGCCTAACTTGTTCTGCTTTCCCTCCCTCCCTCCCTCCCTCCCTCTCTCTCTCTCCCTCTCTCTCTCTCTGAGTGACAGGTGCTTGCGGCTCCTTTGCCAGAGCCAATCAGGGTCAGCGTTGCTCCGTGCGTGTAGGGAAGGGTGACATCATGGCCCCTACCCAGTGGCCAGCATGTTACCCCCTAACCCCCCCACCACCCCCCACCAACCAACCAACCAACCAAGACCCCAGACGAACAGGACAGAAGGAATCTCAGAGCTCACGGACTGGTGGACCAACACAGAGCGGCTGCTGTTCCACCCCCAGGCCCCGTCCAACTTCAAGGTACCGGCACCCCTGCCTCTCCACTGCACCTCGGTGAATCTCAACAGCCATATTTATACTACAACAACAACAACAACAATAATAATCTTCATTTGTAGACTGCTTTTCAGGTCATACACCACTTAACAATGGCATAATAAAACCACACCCAACTCATGATATAAAGCATTTAAAAGTAAAGTCAGAGAACAAAATAAATTTTTAAAAAATAGACACGTTAAGAACTGAAGTGTAAGAACTGAGCGCTTCATAGTCCGGTTGCCTGCCCGAAAGCCTAGTGCTCGATTATTAAATCGAAAAACACTCAGACTGATGTGACACATCTTGCCCCACGGCAGAGACGGTCTGTTCCCTGCCGGTTTAGTTTAGTCTCTCCATTTGCGTGCCAAATTAAACCCCACGATTCTTTGGCGAAATAGAAATTTGCATTATTTGTATAGGCATAGTGGCTTAACATTTGTACTTTAAAAAAAAGAATATATTTTTCTCCGGGTTTCCAGCGAATGAAGTAACGGGGTAATATTTTTACGCGGTATCAGTGATTGCTTTTTTGGACTGATTTTGTGAGGTCAGGCTGCAGTCATTTACAGTATGAGATCCCACAGAGTCACAAAACTGTCAACTCCCCCGAACTGTAACGTTGACAGAGTGTCTGTTGCCACGGTAATGGTGGAACCGTCGGCTGGAAAGCGAGTTCCTCGGAACGAACGGCGCTGTGACCGGCGACCTTGTCTCGGAGCCAGCCTTTGACCTTAGACTAACAGAGCGGTGTTTGCGTTGTTCTCCCCCTCCCAGTTGGATTGCTGTTTATTTAAGGACGGCGGGACGCGCCCTGCGCAGGCGAAAGGTTAAATGCGTGAATCTTGCGGGCGGAACTCACAGGTACGGGCATCCCAGGGCCTCCTGCCGCAGTCCGCCTCGCGGTCCGGACGAGGCGCCAGGAAACGCATCGCGAGCAACAGCTCCGTGCGTCGCGCGGACTGCAGGAGAGGGCGAGACCGACGCTAGTGTGACCCCCCATACCCCCCCCCCGTTCTGACACGCGAGACCTGCACACGGCGTCTTCCCGCCTCTCTCTCAGTCTCTCCCTCAGTCTCTCGTTCCCTCCATCCCTCTCCGACCCCCCCCCCCCACCCCCCCCGGGTGGGTCGGACAGGAGAGCGCCCGCCCACAAAGGGTCAGCTGACCGCGGGGGCACCTGGGAAATCTGGCGCTGCCTCGACGCATTAAAGAGAATACGCGTCAGTCGCTCCTCAGTGGACCTCTTTTTCCCCTAATGAAACTTTTTTTTTCCCCTAAATCAAACGTGATGTCCTAATGTCACCGCTCCAGAACCCGGCTGTGTATGTCGAGTCTTTTCCACAGGGACCGGTTTAAACAGGGGTTTAATTACATCTCATTGTTTATTTAGCACTGCAGGCGCCTATAGAAGGGGCAACTCATATAAGAGAGTCCTCGCATTACATCCATTTATACAGCTGCGTGTTTACTGAAATGGAACGTTCCGGTTAGGGACTTTGCTCAAGGACACAACAGTAAAGGTCAAAGGTTCGAGTCCCCGCTAGGACACTGCCGTTGTACCCTTGAGCAAGGTGCTTCACCTGCATTGCCTCAGCGCACATATCCAGCTGTGCAAACGGGTGCAGTGTAAATGCTGCGTGTAAAAAGTTGTGTAAGTCGCTCTCTGTGGGGAATATGATGAATGGAGAACATGTGAAACTGTGCGTAGTTTGTGTGACGGTAGTTTTGGGGGGGGTGAGCTTGTGTAAGTGCGCTGGACTGGTAACCCTACCCCCGCTGGCGCTCAGAGGAAGCGGAGCACACAAATCGCCGCCTCGCGAAGGCCATCCTTCCAGAACAGCCGGGCAGGGGACGGGCTCCAGTAAAAATAGCCTGCAAGCACACGCTCGCGCCCTTACCAAACTGCCCCACGGGCCACGGCGACCACGTCAACACTCTCTCCCCCCGCCTTGACTTTCACTCCCCTTAAAAATAAAACAAAAAAACAACTGAAGCTGTATCTTCTCACTGATAAACACCTGCTCCCCCCCCCCCCCCCCCACACAGCCCTCGGAACGCAGGAGAGGTTCTAGAACCTCCTGCAGTGATTCTAAAACCATTGGCCTATCAGATCTAATCTCCAATGTTGTTTCTCTTAACCCATTGAAGAGTAGGTGTTTTTTAAATTTTTTAAAATCTAAGTCAGCATTCTAGAACTCCACTGCTTCTAATTACCAGTAGTGATTCAATTACCAGTAGTGATAGTTACATCAGCATTAGAATGTTCAGTTAAGAACATTCTAATCACATATTTGTGATCTCACAGCTTAAAGGGTCAATAATAAAAACAGGACAGAGGTTTAGTTTTGCCATTTTTATGATGATCAGTTCACAATAGCATGAGGTGGCATCCAAGTGGTAAGCAGCCTTCTAGAAAATGTGTTAAAGTTATTTTATTTGTTTTTTTTTTGCGACAGTTCTTTAACTCACCAACATTAACATATCACCAACATGACAGTGTGGATGAAAAATGCATTGAAATTTGCAAATGCACCTGTCTCGAAGTTAGATGATATAAAAGTGCACTTCAAATGCCTTTGCAGTATAATGGGAAAGGAGCTGGTCTTGCAACCTAAAGGTCACAGGTTTGATTCCCGGGTAGAGCACTGTCGTTGTACCCTTCAACCAGGACGATTCAGTATATACTATATCCAGCTGTATAAATGGATGCAACGTAAATGCTATGCAAACAAAGTTGTGTATAAGAGCGTTTGCTAAATGCCTGCAATGCGATGTGATGTAAGGGCCTCTTTTCCCCCCATTTTGTGCCCCTTTATCCTCAACCCAGGCTCTTTCGGAGAGAAACTACGGAACGACACTGGAATAGCAGGCGAGGGAACACGTTACGTAAATACGCGCACCAGCTGACCGGTATCAACTGACGCACAGGGTCCCTGGTACAGTAGCCATTGTCCTCCGACTGTGTCATGCTATGAGAATGGGGGCAGGATTTCGTCCAATAGCAGGACAGCGATGCGGGCCCTGCCGAGATGACCTGCGAGCTCACTGAGCAGTACCTTCCGAAACCCCTCAAAGCTGCAGTGCACTCACTTTGGAGTGACAACAAGTAAACAAACTAGAGCACAGAGCAAATGTTCCCACCGCCTTTTGGTTGACATTTTTGACATTAGCCTACGTACGCAGTGCACCCACCCGGTCAATGAACTTCCTTTAGAGGTCCTTTGAGTTCCGCTGACTGTAAAACAGAGGGAGCGAGAGTTCAGGAATGGTCAGCATTAAATTACGAACTTGCTTCCTTTGGGGAGAAAATAATCTGAGCGAACACTGGCTTTTTTTTCTTTTCTTTTTTTTTTTTTAAAGAGATAATTTTGACGGGGGGAGGAGGGGGGGCACGAGATCATTTTACGCCCTTTTGGTCGAACGTGTCCTGTCACGAAGATGGCAAGGTGCCAGATGAGAGCGGAACACCGCTATAGAGTTTGAGTCTGCAGTTCTGCGCAGCCAGTTCGACCCCGAAGCGAGTCACGTGGCCACGCTTGGAACAGGCGTGCTTCCAATAATGCCTGCAGTTAGCAGCGAAGACGGTATCCGTGGTGTGAGAGATGCAAAAGCAGTCAAACTATGTACGCCCTTCCGCCACTGCGTGAGGCGCTAGGGCGATGCCAAAGGTGCCGCGACAGGCGGCAGGAAGACTGGCTGTTCTGGCCACGTGGCGGTACGCTACCTTACGACTGTACAGGCGTTTACTACTGTTCATTAATTTCTTTAAGTTATTTATGTTTCCCAGTTTAAGCTACTCGTGATCTGGATTTTTTTTTTTAATTACAAAAGGCTGGCGTTAGTGACATCTTCAAAAACAGTTGTGGTGAAATCCCAGGACCATCACAGTAAATCTTGAGCTAAACATCATATAACTCTTGAAATCAGTCATGTTATCGAAGGTAGGTTGTATTTACTGTTAACGTGAGCGGAGCGCACGTGTTCTGGATTGCAAGCTTACGTCATGCCCTTTTTCATGTCTTCCAAAAACAATTAGACTATAGTTCAAATTTACACCCAGCTCTTAAAAAAAAAAAAAAAGTCTCAAACATCCCCATTTTCTATATTTGTGTAGCCCAGTGAACACTATAGCAACGAAGTCATAATAATACCACTAATAATAGGTCTACAGTCCCACGTTCGAACTGAGATGTCCTCACGTTTACCTTCAATTTGGGACACCGCAACCGCTGCAACCCTACTTTGCTCAGCTCATGGATCGTATCCAAATGGGAGGAACAGGGGCTGGTTCCATCTTCGTGCCATATAGCCTACCTCTGCGTGGTGTGGAGTCCCCTCCCAAAAACAGCAGAGACGGACTGAGTTGGACCGAGAAAGAAAGGGGAAGAGGCACCTCCTGTGAGCCAACGAAGAGGCAAGTTTGTAGAACTTGCTGCTGTTCTTGAAAGCGTCTCTCGTCCGGGATCGGAAGAAAAAAGCAATCAATCAACACTTCTTCGGCGCGTAGCTCAACTGGGGTAAAACAATTACAGTTGTCTGTGTTTGAATGCCGTTGCTTTTGTGACATTTTCTCAAGACGCACTTAAGTCTATAAAACTCGCTAATTTTACTAGGTAACCGAAACCGCATGCAAGTTACAGACTGCTTGCCACTTTCACAAACTGGTTGCAGTTAGGCGGCTGGTTGCAGTCCTGCAAATGCGACTCGTTTCGAAAAGCCGAAACTTCTCTGCAACGGCACAGTCAAGTATGCCGCTGCGCTTGGTAACAGAAAATTTCAAAAGTATCAATATTTAACGAACCTTTTCGTGTTGGGAAGCAAGGGGGAGTTGGGCATGTATTGAGCATGACGCTCTCTTTTAATAAAAACTGTTTAATTGTGGGAAGACATTCTTACAGGTTCCGTTCAATTCATGTATTAATCTGATTTACTACAGCGTCTGTCTGTTTTTACGATAGCGGCGTAAGGTGGCTACTGATAAGGCTATTCGATGCTGAATCTGACTCTCCTGCAATGTGTGTTCTGTTCATCGCCAGGTCTCTTTCTGTGTTCTTTGCGATTCGTTGCGGATCCGTTGAACCGACCATGACGGAAAACGGCGTGCACTCGCACCGGGAAAGGGTTCTGACCGCGGACACCATGAACCCCAACGTGAAAAAGGTCGAATACGCGGTCCGGGGCCCCATCGTGCAGCGGGCGCTGCAGATCGAGAAAGAGCTGAAAGCGGTAAGTAGACTAATCTACTCGCTAGGAGGGAAGAGGCAGGCGAGTTTGCATGAAGTGCATAAACCAGTTGCTGTCCATCCCAGTAGTTTTGCCCCCCCCTGCTGTGATGTGTGTAAATTCACCGTCTCACAAAGCCATGTAGGCCTATGATACACCTGTCGATTTTTAAAATAGCTTATCGCTAAATAATCCGTTTGTCAGTGTGACAAAAGCTTGAGTCGTATTTAGTTTCACGTCTGAAACGATTATTACGTCACGCAGAGAGTACTTGCATGCCGACAAGTGGTCAGGATGTAAATACCTGCTTTTGTTTTTTGGAAGGGAAAACTATTAAATGACACCGTTGCCCTTGTGTGATATAAAACGCCTTTCACACCTGTGTCTATTGTTGATTTATATAAGTACTACGTGCCCAGATATAACTGCTTTTGGTGCTAAGTTCTAATCAGTCAATCAAATTTGTCACAGTACGCTTAAGAGTTTACCTTAGCATGAACTCCCACAAAGCAAACCAGATACCAAATCGGTCTATTCCGGCCTGTTTGCATGAATCATCCAAAGGTGGTGGTTGGGGGGGGGAGGGGGGGGGATGGACCGGACCGGACCGGACCTATGGGGGGCAGACAGTAGGACACGTCTGATTCCTTTACATGTGCTGTTTATTTTTAAAACGTTAGTTATTAATTTATTGTTCACCTTGATTTATACGGGGTAGGTTGTTCGTGCTTCTTCCTTCTAGTCAGAGCGAGCGGCTGCAATTCTTAACCAACTGGAGGTTTTTCAGTGACGCGTCAGAACAGCCAGATAATAGCGCATTGTGGTAATCTCGCCTTGACACGACAAATGCCCGTATACGTTTCTCAGCATTCTGTTATGATAAGAAACGCCTTCTGGCTAATATACCGCAACCGACTGATGCATTTATGTGCGGTGTCCAGTGAAAGACCAGGCCTTCAGAAATCGTCCCGGATGTTGATGACTGTGCTGTAGATTTCCCCTCCGCCTCAATCGAGGGTAACACCAGGCCTAAAAAAAACATATTTCGAAATGTTCTCCACTCCCAGAGGCTTTTTTGTGGCTTTTTTGTCCTTGATACCTCTCCTTTTGTGTGACATTTTTCCTGATACTTGATCACCCAGCTTGGGTGATATCTGTTGTAGCTTGTTCTGCTCAACTTAGTGCTGAGCAGTGCCATTCACTTTCAGCCGCGGAGAGCCGCAGGTCCTGACAGGTTTATTCTCTTTGCTCAGGACGTGATTGACGCGTTGAAACTGTTTTTGCCTACATGGTTAGCTGTCCTCACCGGGTCTCTTAAAGTTTGAGTGTGAACCGCTGACGTAGGTTAAGTCCCAGACCGACCCCTGAGCTATGCAAATGTGCCTCACAGTGGGATTAGAACAGTAGTGCACAAACTGGTTTGAGAGCTGTGTAGTGGAAAGCTGTTTCTGAGTGTGTGCTTCGCTGGGTCCTGTGGTTTTAACTTTGACTGAGGTAATGGAAGCTGCTATCGTGTGTCTATGTAATGCTTCTGAGCGGATTCTTTTATCGAAAGCGACACACAGTGTGTGATTCATTTGTTTATTAAAAATTTTTTTTCAGTATTTGTTTTCCCCCTGGGATCGAACCCACAACCCACAAACTTTGCATTGTTGCTACAATGCTTGACCAACTGAGCCTTTGGTCTGCTACTGTTAAAATACTCTATAAACTGTCGTGTGAGTGATGTCACGGTTAGAATACTCGATAAACTCTCGTGTGAGTGATGTCACGGTTAGAATACTCGATAAACTCTCGTGTGAGTGATGTCACGGTTAGAATACTCGATAAACTCTCGTGTGAGTGATGTCACGGTTAGAATACTCGATAAACTCTCGTGTGAGTGATGTCACGGTTAGAATACTCGATAAACTCTCGTGTGAGTGATGTCACGGTTAGAATACTCGATAAACTCTCGTGTGAGTGATGTCACGGTTAGAATACTCGATAAACTCTCGTGTGAGTGATGTCACGGTTAGAATACTCGATAAACTCTCGTGTGAGTGATGTCACGGTTAGAATACTCGATAAACTCTCGTGTCAGTGATGTCACGGTTAGAATACTCGATAAACTCTCGTGTGAGTGATGTCACGGTGTGCGAGTAATGTCGTTAGCGTGGTCTGTTGGCTACGCGTTTAACACCCGTGTCCACCTCTAAACCACATTCACACGTTTGCTGGTTGTGGTCTCAGGTAAAACACACACAGCGGTCCTCGGCTGGTGCTGTCTCGTTGCAGACGGGGTTTGGGACATGCTCCCCTTTCCTGTTTATGAGCACATCTGGAAGTGAGTCGCACAGGGATTCTCTGCTGGAGTTGTTCACACGGTGGAGGCTGGGGTCTGGATGACCACATACCAGCAGGTCTGATGGGAAATGGTGTGACATTGTTGTGACACTACTGAGATAGTAGTGCGTATGCGTTTTTTTTTTTTTTTTAGCTTTTGGGAAACGTGATGAAACCCTTCATTGATGTGGGGAAGTGGGCTAGTGGTTCGACGATGTTGTGAAATTATGCTTCTGTGTGGTTGGGTCCAGCCAGCGTTGGTTCGCAGTTCGCACGCTCCCGCAGGCAGAGATAACATCAACGACTGGCAGTGACTTTGTTTTTTTTTTTTTAAATTTTACCCCTGCAGCCTTCTTCTGTGTAATTTCACATAACTTTATTCCTACAACATTTGTCCATTCATACAGTTGCATGTTTTACTACTGAGGTGATTTGTTGTCGGAACTTTGCTTGTGGTTACAATGGGAGCCTTCCATTTGGAAGTCGAAAATGCACCAATCAGGCGTCGAGCACTGCACTGCAGTTCTGCCTGGTAAAAAGGCACCAGATCCGACAAGGTGTTCTTCTGTGATGTCACTGTCACTAGTTACACTAATTCTGGCGCTGTCCTCACCCGCGATACTGCACCATGGATTAGACAGCTGTGATGTAGCCTTGACCTCAGAAGCATGTGTGCACTAATCGTCGTCTGCACAGTTCTGTTTGTTGTTGGCAACTTGCGTTGCGATTGGTCGAGCTCCACTCTGGTTTACATTGAAAAGTTGTTGAGCATTCTGCCGTGACAACACTGACGTCCTGCCGCTGTTTCCATAACCCGTAGTCCTCAGCAAGAGGCTGAGGGGGGACGAACCGGGGGGAAGGGGGAGCCTGAACAGGACGCTGAGTCTTTCCAGATGCGGGGGCTGAGATATTTGGAACAGGGGTCGGTGTTTGCAGCTGTTGTGTGGGGAAGGTGAAATGGGGTTTCGAGGTCCCTGCAGGATGGGCTGTGTTGCCTTCTGCAGGAATTCAGGACTTCCCCCCTCCAGCGGTGGAGAACCACAGCCCAGGAGGAAAAGCATTACATTACATTTCAGGCATTTAGCGACTTACACAACTTTTGTTTTTTACATAGCACACATTTCTAAAGCTGGATATATGCTGAAACAATGCGGGTTGAGTACCTTGCTCAAGGGCACGACAGAAGTGGTCAAACCAGGAATTGAACCTGTCACCATTAGGTTACAAGGCCAGCTCCTTACCCATAATACTACACTGCTGGAGGATGTAAGGGTGCCGTTATTAAAGGACGTGACTGCGGAGTTTGGGTTCGTTAGCCAGACTGAGAGAAGAGAATGCGCCAAAGAGCACCCTTCATCGCTGCCATTGGGCGCGTTGGTGTGTCTGGCCCGGCGCGAGCCAATCGGCTGTGCTGCCCTTTGTCAGAGGTCCACAGTGGAAATGACCATCTTGTGTAGGCCAACCTCCTGTGAGTCTGAAGCTGTATACTGTCACATTAAGGTCGGATGTGATAGCGGTGTGTGTGTGTGAGTGTGAGTGTGAGTGTGTGTGTGTGTGTGGTGAGAGTGAGTGTGTGTGTGTAGTGCTTGTGTGTGTGTGTGTGTGTGAGGTGAGTGTGTGTGTGTGTGTGAGTGCTTGTGTGTGTGTGTGTGTGTGCGTCGTGCGTGGCGTGCGTGGTGCTGTGCGTGGTGCGTGCGAGGTGGCAGCGAGCGAGCGAGCGAGTGTGTGTGTGTGTGTGTGTGTGTCTCTGTGTGTGTGTGAGTGAGTGAGTGAGTGCTTGTGTGTGTGTGTGTGTGTGTGTGTGTGTGTGTGTGAATGTGAGTGTGTGTGTGTCTCTGTGTGTGTGAGAGAGTGTGTGAGAGTGCGTGTGAGTGTGTGTGTGTCTCTGTGTGTGTGAGAGAGTGTGTGGGTGTGTGTGTGTGTGTGTGTGTGTGTAAAGATAAAAGCCTCTCTGACAGTGTGCAGTTGGCAGCGCCGTGGCAGAGCGGTCCGAGCCTGGTGCTGAGAGGAAGACCTGGCAGCCACAGGAAGTCCCTTCTCTCTGTGTCTCTCTCACACACACACACACACACACACACAGAGACACTCACTCACTCACTCAGACACACACACATTCACTCTCTCTCTCACACACACAGAGACACACACTCACTCACTCACACACACACACACTCTCTCACACACACACACAGAACAGCAGGGCCTTTGTAGGGGCTGGACTCGGAGGATGGGGAAGGGGGAGGGGAGGGCTGTCAGCTGACTTGCGTGCTGAGAGGGATCTGCTGGCTCACAGTAACTGCACACGACCACAGAAATCCATGTGCACGCTATGCATGCCACAGCTGCGCATGCACGCGCGCATACACACGCATGCACACACATGCACACACACGCACATACACACCACATATATGCATATTATACACAAACTGTACATGCACTCAACAGACTGTGCGCACCCGCCTCGTGCATGGGCACCCACAGCACGCAAACACACACACACACACACACACACCCTACACTGCACTAACCACACCGAAAGACAACACAAACACTATACGCATGACGGACTACACTCAAACAAGTGTGAAGCCAGTGAGAGAGAGTGATGACCAAGCTCTGATGCTTTGCAAAACTTTCCACTCCCGCAACGAAACCGAATAAAGTATTCATAAAACATGTTTGCACAATTGCATTGGGCTACTTCATCAAATCAAAATGTCAACAGACAGTCCCAATATTAAATGAACAACCTGAGGCAGTCTGTGTCTTGAGCCTGTGTACATCCATAGGTGTGGTGTGTGTGTGTGTGTGTGTGTGTGTGCTTGTTTGTACATGCGCGCTTTCTGTATACACACCGGTACGTGTCCATTTTAAGCCCTGCGGGTGAGGTCAAAGGTTATATTTGATAACGAACGTACGTCCAGCGGCTCTAGACTGAGAGGCAGTGCGGTCAGAGCAGGACTGCGGTTGCCGAACCGAAATGGCGGGGATGTAAAAGCGGAGCGGTGAGTTAGCGGGCGCTAGCTGTGCTCTTTGGACTGTCGACAGGCGGAGCTCTGCCCCGCTGAGATACCGAGCACTGTGTGGCTAGATGGACAGACCCCCCCCCTGAAAAAAAGGGAAACAACTGCTGGGGGGAAACAACGATTGCAGAGAAAGGGGAAGACGGTTTGGAGGGAGGAAGGGGTGTTGCCCAATGGGAACAGAGAAGGGGGGGTGGGGGGTGTGACGGTGTCCATGAGAAGATACGTGACGAGAGAAGAGGTGATTGGGTAGCGCTGGTGACGCGTGCCTGTGATGCAGATGTCTTGTTATCGATGCAATCGGGGGTCTGGAGCAGAGGCGCCCATCAGAGGCAGACCGTGTGGCTCCAGGCCTCTGCTGACTGAACCGAAGGGTTGAAATTGGGAATGACAGGTAGTGGGGCGCGGGGGGAGGGGGGGCTCTCTCAGTGCCGGTCCCAAGCCCGGATGAAATGGGAGGGTTGCGTCAGGAAGGGCATCCGGCGTAAAAACATGCCAAATCAAATATGCGGTTCGGATGGTCCGCTGTGGTGACCCCTAACGGGAACAGCCGAGAGAGAGAGAGAGAGAGAGGGAGGGGCATGGGCCATGGACAGCTGCTGGAGACATGGGGGGGGGGCGGGTGTGGAGGTGTAATCGGAACAGGCAGTGCTGACCTATGGTTAGCATGCATTGTTGTAACCATAGAGAGGAGCAGCCCATAACCCTTAAAAAAAGAGTGTGAGATCACAAATACTGAACATTCTGATGCTGATCTAACAATGGCTGCTGGTAACTGAAAAAAGTTCCTATCCACCCCACAGCCCCCCCCCCACAAAAAATAACCCTCCTTTGTGCCAGTCTGACCGTGTGCCAACCTTGCCCAACACTGAGGCCCTTCACTGAGCCGCAAACTGGAGCCCCCAGCTGCTTATGAAACAGGGGGTGGGGGTGGCAGAGCGAATGGAGTGAGAGGAAGAACAACAGGAGGTGGAAGGAGAGTGATGGTAGAGAGAGAGAGGGAGAGAGAGGAGAGAGAGTGATGAAGGGAGAGACCAGGAGAGAGAGAGCAGGAGAGAGAGAGTGATAAAGGGAGAGACCAGGAGAGAGAGAGAGAGAGAGAGAAGAGTGATGGGGTAGGAGAGAGAGAGAGAGAGAGAGAGAGTGATGGGGTGCAGAGAGAGAGAGAGAGAGAGAGAGAGAGAGAAGTGATGGAGGGAGAGAGAGAGAGAGAGAGAGTGATGGGGTGCAGAGAGAGAGAGAGAGAGAGAGAGTGATGGGGTGCAGAGAGAGAGAGAGAGAGAGAGATGGGGTAGAGAGAGAGAGGGAGAGAGAGAGAGAGTGATGGGGTAGAGAGAGAGAGAGAGAGAGAGTGATGGGGTGCAGAGAGAGAGAGAGAGAGAGAGAGTGATGGGGTGGAGAGAGAGAGAGAGAGAGTGATGGGGTGCAGAGAGAGAGAGAGAGAGAGAGATGGGGTGCAGAGAGAGAGAGAGAGAGAGTGATGGGGTGCAGAGAGAGAGAGAGAGAGTGATGGGGGAGAGAGAGAGAGAGAGAGAGGATGGGGTGAGAGAGAGAGAGAGAGAGAGGGTAGAGAGAGAGGAGAGAGAGTGATGGGGTGCAGAGAGAGAGAGAGAGAGTGATGGGGTGCAGAGAGAGAGAGAGAGAGAGTGATGGGGTGCAGAGAGAGAGAGAGAGCTGAATTAACTAACTCTATTAACACGTTCATCAATACTCCTTACCAAAATAACAGAGAAGGCTTAAATCTGGCTGTTACTAATATCAATTATATTTTCCAGAAAACAGCAAATAAAGCTAAACTAAAAGTTCATAATAAAAGGAAGCTGAACAAAAATGAAAATTGGTTTGATATTGAATGCAAAAATATTCGAAAAAACCTAAGAAAATTATCAAACCAAAAACATAACCAACCATACAACTCTGATTTACGCCTCAGGTATTGTCAAACTCTTAAAGAATATAAAAACACCCTAAAACAGAAAAAACAAAAATACATAAATAAAACTCTGAATGATATTGAAGAATCAGTTAATCAAAACCAGTTTTGGGATTTGTGGAACAATTTAAGCACAGAAAGCAACACGAATTAGCCATTAGTGATGGAGCCATTTGGAAACAATATTTTGAAAATCTATACTGTGAAATCAGTCAAAAACACACCATATAATGATTAATGAACAACTAAACAAATTGGAATCAACCATCAAGGATAATCAAAATCCATTGGATAAACCAATTTCCCACAAAGAACTGATCGAAAAGCTCCAGTCTCTAAAATCAAGAAAATCATGTGGTCTTGATGGAATTAGAAATGAAATGCTCAAAAATAGCACCCCAGAAATGCATGACGCTCTGCTTAAATTGTTCAACCAAGTACTTAGTTCAGGATGCTTTCCTGACATTTGGAACCGGGGGCTTATATCCCCAATTTATAAAAGTGGAGACAAATTAGACCCCAATAATTACAGAGGCATTTGTGTAAGCAGTAATCTGGGGAAGGTATTTTGTAGTATCATCAATTCAAGAATTGTAACCTTCCTTAACGAACACAATGTCCTGAGTAAAAGTCAAATTGGATTTCTCCCAAATCATCGTACCACCGATCATATTTACACCCTACACACCCTAATAAATAAACACGTCCACAAAACAAAAAATGGAAAAATCTTTGCATGCTTCATTGATTTCAAGAAAGCATTTGACTCGATTTGGCATGACGGATTATACTACAAAATTCTCCAAAGTGGTGTAGGGGGTAAAGTTTATGATATAATTAAATCAATGTACTCAGAAAATAAATGTGGAGTGAAAATTGGCGACCAAAGAACAGAGTTCTTCACACCAAAACAGGGAGTAAGGCAGGGCTGTAGTCTGAGTCCAACACTGTTCAATATTTACATCAATGAGTTAGCGGTGCAGTTGGAACAGTCTACAGCCCCGGGCCTCCTCCTACATGACACGGAAGTAAAATTCTTACTCTATGCAGATGACCTGGTTCTGCTCTCTCCCACTGAAGAAGGGTTACAGCAGAACCTGGCTCTGGTAGAGGATTTCTGTCAGAACTGGGCACTGACAGTAAACTTAAAAAAGACAAAAATAATGATCTTCCAGAAAAAAGCCAGATGTCAGGAAAACAGGTTCCAGTTTTTTCTAGGCAACACCGCCCTAGATCACACTCTAAATTATACGTACCTTGGTCTGACAATTACAGCATCAGGGAGCTTTAACATGGCAGTGAATGCTTTAAAAGAAAAAGCTCGAAGAGCACTCTATGCTATAAAAGAAAACTTCAAAAAATTGTTATACCAATTAAAATCTGGTTAAAAATATTTGATAGTGTAATTCAGCCCATTGCACTGTATGGAAGTGAGGTATGGGGTCCACTCAGCCAGCAGAACTATTCCAAATGGGACAAGCATCCAATAGAGACCCTGCATGTAGAATTTTGCAGAAACATCCTACAAGTACAAAGGAAAACACCAAATAATGCATGCAGGGCAGAATTAGGCCATTATCCATTAATGATTCACATCCAAAAAGAGCATTAAAATTCTGGATGCACCTCAATTCAAGTCCTCAAGACACATTGCAATTTAAGGCAATGAAAGCCCAAGAGCTCAGTCATGAAAAGAGTCCCCTCAGTCAGCTGGTAATGAAGCTGACTAACCCATTAACCCAACTAACACAAATCACAGACCAGCTTCATACCAGCACTGCTTACCAACAAATCAAAGTAAACCAAGTAATGAAACAGACCAAAATCTCTTATCTGGAATATTGGGATAATGTAACCAAAACACAAAACAAACTAGATTGCTACCGGACCCTAAAAAGAGACTACAAATTGGCTGAGTATCTCTTCTCTGTCAGAGATACAAAGCAGAGGCAGATCCTGACCAAGTACAGGCTCAGTGACCACGCACTTGCAATTGAAAAAGGCAGACACCGGAATACATGGTTACCAAAAGAACAACGTATATGTGGTCACTGTAAGACAGGAGAGGTGGAAACAGAGATGCACTTTCTCCTACATTGTGAAAAATATTCAGAAATTAGGACACATTATTTCAACAAATTCTCTCTAATTATAAAGGACTTCCTTTCCCAAACAAAAGAGGAAAAAATGCAAATCCTGCTAGGAGAAAGGCCAACGGCTCCACTAGCAGCAAAGTACATCTCGGCCTGCCATAATCTGAGGGACACTGGTTGACCACCACAAATATATTTATTTTAATTATTTATTAATTTCTATAAATTTTTTTTTTTTTTTTTTTTTTTTTTCTACATTATTATTATTATTACTATTATAATCACAATTATTATTATTTTTTATTGTTATTGTTGTTGTTGTATAGCCTACTTGTTATGGCCATTGCCACACTGTTGATTGCATTGTTGTTTGTATTTAATGTTTCCTATTCCTGTTTACGCTTTGGCAATAAGTACAAGTGTATTTCATGCCAATAAAGCATTTTGAATTTGAATTTGAATTTGAGAGAGAGAGAGTGATGGGGTGCAGAGAGAGAGAGAGAGAGTGATGGAGAGAGAGAGAGAGAGAGAGAGAGAGTGATGGGGTGCAGAGAGAGAGAGAGAGAGAGAGAGAGAGTGATGGGGTGCAGAGAGAGAGAGAGAGAGAGAGAGTGATGGGGTGCAGAGAGAGAGAGAGAGAGAGAGGATGGG